>NC_057864.1:317835324-317980324 GCF_019393635.1 Dromiciops gliroides
GCTATACCACTTGAGGCATACATATTTAATATTGATATTACTTCATTATCTATAGTACCTTTTAGCAAGATGTAGTTTCCTTCCTTAACTCTTTTAATTAGATCTATTTTTGCCTTTGCTTTGTCTGAGATAAGGATTGCTACCCCTGATTTTTTTATTATAACTGAAGCATAATATATTCTGCTCCAGCCTTTTACCTTTACTCTGTGTGTATGTCTCTGCTTCCAATGTGTTTCTTGTAAACAGCATATTGTACGATTCTGCTTCGTAATCCACTCTGCAATTCACTTCCGTATTATGGCAGAGTTCATCCCATTCACATTCACAGTTATTATTACTAGCTGTCTATTCCCTCCATTCTATTTACCCCTTTGTACTTCCTCTGCCTTCTTCCCCCTATTCCTCCTTACCAACATCTTGCTTCTTACCCCTGCCTCCCCCAATCTGCCCTCTATTTTTATCATTCCCCTCCTTTTTCTTTACCCTTTTATCCCTTGCTTTTGCCCTCCCTTCTATCAGTCCCCCCTTTCCCCTTACCCTTTTACTTCCTTAAAGAATAAGCTTTGTTTCTTTATCCAAATGAATGAATATGTTATTCCCTCTTTGAATCAAATCTAGTGAGAGTAGGGTTGAAACAATCTTCACCCCTGCCTTCTTTCCCTCTATTGTAATAGGCTTTTTTCACTTCTTCATATGATTTAATTCACTGCATTCCACTTCCCCTTTCCTCTTCTTCTGCTAAACTCTTTTTAACCCCTTAATTTTCTTGATATCATCACATCAAAGACAGTTTATATTTATACCCTCTGTGTATAATCCTTCTGTCTGTCCAAAGACATATATAGTTCTCAAGAGTTATAAGTATTATTTTCCCATGTAGGGATGTAAACAGTTTAACCTTATTGAGTCACTCTCCCCCCCTCTCCACCCCGTTTACCTTTTTAAACTTCTCTTGAGTTTTGCATGTTAATATCAAATTTTCTATTCAGTTCTGGTCTTTTCATCAGGAAACCATGAAAGTCCCCAATATCATTGAATGCCAATCTTTTCCCCTGAAAGAGAATGACCAGTTTTTCTGGATAATAGATTCTTTGCTGCAATCCAAGCTCCTTTGCCTTCCAGAATATCATAATTCCAAGCCTTGCGATCCTTTAATGTTGAAGCTGCCAGGTCCTGAGCAATCCTGACTGTGGCTCCATGATACTTAAATTGCTTCTTTCTGGCTGCTTGGAGTATTTTCTCCTTCACCTGATAATTCTGGAATTTGGCAACAATATTCCTTGGAGTTTTCCTTTTGGGATCTCTCTCAGAAGGTGATTGGTGGATTCTTTCAATGATGATTTTATCCTCTGATTCCATAATATCAGGGCAGTTCTCCTTAATAATTTCCTGGAATATAGTGTCTAGACTCTTTTTCTGATCATGGCTTTCAGGCAGCCCGATGATTCTCAAATTGTCTCTCTTCGATCTGTTTTCCAGATCAGTTGTCTTTCCAATGAGGTATTTAACATTTTCTTCTATTTTTTCATTCTTTTGATTCTGCTTGACTGATTCCTGGTGTCTCATGGATTCCTTATCTTCCAACTGTCTAATTTTAATTTTTAAGTCATTGTTTTCTTCAGTGAGTTTATGTACCTTTTTTTTTCCATTTGGCAAGATGAATTTTTTAAGGAATTGTTTTGTTCATTCTTTCTTTGTTCTTCCTTTTCCAAGCTGCAGATTCTTTTATTATAATTTTCTTGTGTTGTCTTCATTTCTGTCCCCATTCTTCTCAATTGATTTTTTTTTAATTTTTTTTTTTTGGTGGGGCAATGGAGGTTAAGTGACTTGCCCAAGGTCACACAGCTAGTAAGTGTCAAGTGTCTGAGGCCGGATTTGAACTCAGGTACTCCTGAATCCAGGGCTGGTGCTTTATCCACTGTGCCACCTAGCTGCCCCCTCAATTGATTTTTAAAATCCTTTTAGATCTCTTCCAAGAATGCTTTTTGTTCTTGAGACCAATTCATCTTCCCACTTGAGGCTTCACATGTAGGCTATTTAAGAGTATTGTCCTCATCTGAGTTTGTGTTTCTACCTTCCCATTTCAACACAGAAGCTCTCAATGGTGAGACCTCTTTTTTGTTTCTTGCTCATACTCCAGCTTTTTTTTTTTTTTTAAATTGAGGTCTGATCTGGTGTCACCAGAGTCCCTGTTTCAAGCTTCTTGTGCTGGAGTAGAGGGGCTGTGTCACTGGCTTTCTACACTTTCTACTACTCCATGGCTTATGGATTTCTCCCCACCCTGGCCTTGGTGGTTACACACTGGGATTGGTAGGCCTGGTTGTGCCTGTCCTATGGGTGGCCATCCAGCTGGCATCCTGCCCTCCAGGTTGGTGCAGGTGGGTTTTGCCACTGTCCTGTGCCACCAGCTTGTTGATCCAGGATCCAGGGGCCTCAGTTGCTCGGCTGTGGCCCACAGCTTCCTGCTTACTTGCCCCAACCCCCTTAGCTTCAGGCTGCCTGCAGTGTGCTGCACCTCCCTCTTGCCCCTGTGAGACAAACCTTTCCTGAAGTCTTCTAAATTATGTCTGGTTGGAAGACTGTGTCTCTCTGTCTCTTTGCAGGTTCTGTAGTTTCAGAATCTGTCTAGAGGCTTGGTTTAATGTTCTTTTTGAGGGAATAGAAGGAGAGCTGGGGTGATTTGCTGGCTATTCTCTGCCATCTTGGCTCTGCCCTTCCTTCTCTCATTTTTTTTAAAATTATTAACAGGCATCTATTTCTCACCTTATTTCATCTGCACTGGGAAAAAATGGAGAAAAGAAAGAAATTATTATAACAAAAAATATAATAAGGTAAAACTATTCCCTTGGCTGTATGCAAAAATGTATGTCTCAGTCTCTTCCCTAAATCCATCACCTTTGTGTCAGAAGGTAGATAGTTTGCTTCATTATCATTTCTCTGGAATCATGAATGATCATTATATTGATCCTTATAGTTTTCAAGGTTGTTTCTCTTTCCAGGAATAGTTATTGTGTCCTTTTGTTTGCTTCATTTTTCATCAGTTTATGTCTTCAAAATTGTTCATTTTTATGATATTGATGTTATAGGATAAATTGCTCTCCTCATTCCATTTACTTTACTCTGCATTAATCAATTCATATACATCTTTCCATGTCTCTTTGAAAGAATCTATTTCCTCATTTTTATAGTATATTATTCTAAGCCATTCATATACCAAGATTTATGCAGCCTTTTCTCAATTTATGGGCATCCATTTAATTTTCAGGTTGTACCAGGTTTTACCAAAGAGCTGCTATACATATTTTGTGCATTAAGAACCTTTTCCTGTTTTCCTTTTTTGGGGGGCAGGGGGTAGGGCAACGGGTGTTGAAGGCCTAGTTGCTTCATTTCTGCCACTCTATTATGGCCAGAGTCAAAGGAAAAGAAAGGCCAAAACTGTCTAGGTACCATTTTAAAATGTTTATCTATCTCATACATCATTGTGATTCCATAAGATCATCACCTACTGTCTAGCTGTCTGGTGATGAACATTTCTATTTTTAGTTAGGTTAGTTTCAAAGAGGAGTTACTGATTATATATGATTAAGAAACATTAACCTAGACAGAATGAGACATTTAGGGTACTACGTCTAATTCTTTTCTGCTTATTCTTGATGGAGCATGTGGTAACCAAAATGATTGTAAAGAATATGTGTAATGAAGGAAAGTTAGGCAGAATGGCTCTTTTAATCTCCAGAGCAAAATGAATGCTAATAGGATTCTCATCGGGAATCCAATAGTTATATTTATAATCATGAAAAGAAAGAAATGGGTTGATGGTCATAAATGTCTCATGATAGTGGTACTTTGCTAATTTGGAAATAGGAAGGCAAGAATTAAAGTTAATGAGGGGGCTATCCTCCATGCAATTCAGTCTGAACTACTTAACACAAAAGCTGGCAGAAATATGGGGAAAAATACCAGAGGGAGCAATAGAAGAAAAGCTTGTAAATCAACCCTTGAAAAAGAAAGGGTAAAAATGAGCTACTTTCTGAGAGAAAATGAAAATTACTATTATTTGAGAGAAAAGAGCAATCAGAAAGGTAGAAACTGCTCAATTCTGTTATTTGATAGATTTGAAGAATCAAAATTAATAAAGGTAAATTTGTATTTCCCACAAGAACAATCATATCAAATGATTTTGTGTTCAGATAGGTGTTAGTCATTATGTTTGATTCAACAAATATTGGTTGAATGCCTACAATATGAGAGATAACATATATAGTGAAAAGGAAACTCCAGTTGAATGTACTGGAGTCTGGAGATCTTGATTTGAGTCTTTTGTCCATGATTTTTTGTGTTAACTGATCCTGGTTGCCTTATTTAAATTCTCTGCACCTCAGTTGTTGTTGTTCAGTTGTTTCAGTCATGACCAATTCTTTGTGACTCCCTTTGGAGTTCTCTTGGCAAAGATACTGATCTGATTTGCCATTTCCTTCTCCAGCTCATTTTACAGATGAAGAAACAAGCAAATTGGATTAAGTGACTTGCCCAGGATAACACAGCTAGTAAATGTCTGAGGCTAAATTTGAACTCATCTTTCTGACTCTAGGCCTGGTGCTCTATCCACTGTATGATGTAATTAACAAGGACCTCAGTTACTTCATCTGTAAAATGAAGTTACCATCATTTGCACTTACTAACCTTAACTAAATACACTTGTGAGAAACAAATGAGATTATGTACTTACAGTGTGTTGTAATTTCCCTCATTGTAATCCATGAGTTATTAACCAATCAGCCAAAAGCATCTATGAAGTAATAACTAGGTGCCAGGAATTGTGCTAAGCAGTGATGATTAAAGCACAAAGGATGAACCAACCCTTACTCACAAGAAGTTTATAAATTAAAGAGGTAGAAAAAAACATTTATAAGTATATGAAGCAGAAATAAAAGGTTAATAAAAAGAAATATATGCAAAGTGATTAAATATATACAAAGGTAGTATTGGAAGGAGTTACTTGCAGCTCAGGAGAGGATAAAAGGCTTCATGCAGAAGATTGTGTTTGAGCTGAATCTTAAAGGAAGAGTGGACAACTCCATGAGACAGAGGAAGGGGGGAGAGTTCATTCCAGGAATAGGATACATTTTTTTTTTCAAAAAGCACTGTGTGGAACCCAGAGGTAGATATTAGGATGGATAAGACATAATATATCTCCTTAAGAAGCCCACACTGAATACATATATTTTTATAATACTAGTCAGAATGTGACAAATAGATGGGGGTTAAGAACTGGCAACCATTTGTGAGAAATGGTGAAGAAATAACAATTCTATTAAGATACTTTTTACTCACATCTACTCCTATTCTAATTCTATTATTTCTAGATACTAGTCCTGTTGTTCCCTGGTTTTCTTCCTCACTGTATGACTTCTCTTTCCATCCCCAATCACTGTTTTTTCACTTCATTGTCTAACACACCCTTAATTTTGAAAGTATTTTTTGTCTTCATAGTGACCTCCAGTCCTGCCATTCTAATATTTATTCTACCCTATCACCCTTTTCTGACTATATCTTTAATGCAACACACATTATTGAATGTCAACAAAGTCTTGACTTCTCCTCTTGAATCTTGGTTTTTTACATGATATGTAGAAATGCCTTATATATGAAATCTTCTATATTCCTTCCAATTGTTAGTAGACTCTTCTCCTAGACAAAATCTTATTTATTTTATATTTACTTTGCATAATTACATGCTGTTTTCCTGATAAACTTTAAACTCCTGGGGGCAGAGACTATTTCCATTTTGTCTTTCTCTCTGATCATTTTTCTTTTCCTACCCTGTTAATCTTTAAGATGGTTTCACTCTCATTCAACATCACTTTCTCTCCTCCTCCTTCTAAAGATTCACCTAGGATTGTTGAAGGAAATTAAAACCTTACAAAATAGATCAACATAAATTCATGCTATATAGTCTCAACATGGTTGCACAAAATTCCTTTAATTCACCTTTATCATAACACCCATAATACCCTTTCTGCAGCAGCCATTTCAGAATTTTTACTTTCTTCTCAAGCTTCCAACTCCATATAACTTTTCTTTCCAGGGATAAACTCATTTCCTACTTTGCTAAGAAGATTGAAACCATCTTTCATGAGCTTCCACATCTTTCCTCTATACCACAGCATGAGATAGCTCTTTTGCCTTTTTAGGTTAACCTCTTCATTTGTACCCTTAATTCTTTTGTTTGTTTGTTTGTTTGTTTTGGAGGGCAATGGGGGCTAAGTGACTTACCCTGGTTCACACAGCCAATAAGTGTCAAGTGTCTGAGGTTGGATTTGAGCGCAGGTCCTCCTAAATCCAAGGCGGGTGCTTTATCTACTGCACCACCTAGGTGCCCCCCTGTACCTTTAATTCTTTTGTTTTTATTTTTTATTGATGCTATTGGGGTTAAGTGACTTGCCGAGGGTCACACAGCTAGTAAGTGTTAAGTGTCTGAGGCCAGATTTGAACTCAGGTACTCTTGACTCCAGGGCCAGTGCTCTATCCACTGAGCCACCTAGCTGCCCCTGTACCCTTAATTCTTAATCCTCAAATTCTGTCTCTCTGTCTCTTTTTCTGTCAACCTGTCTCTCTCTTTTTAAAATCTGCTGACACCTTGTATTCTACTCTCTGCATTTTAGCCAAAGTGTCCTTCTTTCTCTTTTTCACACATGTTCCACCATCTCCTAAGTATATGCTTCTGAACTGGCCATCTACTATACCTAGAATGCATTCTTCCTTCACCTTCACCTTTCATATATAAAATCTTTTACTTCCTCCAAGTCTTAGCTCAAGTGCCACCTTCTAGATAAAATATTCTTTGACCCCCCCTCCCCAAATGCTACTGGAATCCTTCCCTAGACAACTTCATATTTGTTATATTATGAATAATTGCATCCTGTCTTCCTGATAGACTTTTAAGGCCTGGACAGCATGGAGCATTTTCATTTTGTCTCTGTATTCTTTCTGCTTATCCCAGAGGTGAAACAAGGATGATCATTAGCATGTGTATGCTAAACCTAGGAATCTCAGATAGCCCCTAGGAGGGCAAAGATAGAAAAAAAAACAGTCCCAGGTACCAAAATACTCTTTTTGTTTTTTAGTGAGGCAATTGGGGTTAAGTGACTTGCCCAGGGTCACACAGCTAGTTAAGTATTAAGTGTCTAAGGCCAGATTTGAACTCAGGTACTCCTGACTCCAGGGCCAGTGCTCTATCCACTGCACCATCTAGCTGCACCCCCTACAGTCTTCAATCCTCTTATAATGAGACAACCATTCCTAATAATTTTAATTTCCCTTTGTGGAGCCACAAATAAACTCTTAGTCGCCGAATACACTTATCTTTATTCTGTCCTACTTCATGAAAAGCAAAATAATACAATAGAGTGATTGACAATAAGTTATCTGGGTTTCAGTGCTCTAAGATACTCCTTACCTGGAGTATTCCGGGGTCAGTAATTTAGTCCATCAGAATTTTCATTTGTTCATCTATAAAATCAGATAACATTACCATTTACTTTAAAGAGTTGTAAAGAATGCTTATTAAAATCTTAAAGTGCTATGCAAATGTAAGATATTTGTTCATTCCACAACATTGTTGAGCATCTACTCTTTCTAGATAATTACTCCTCCCTAAGTTTCAATAGTCTTTTTCCTCCTGATTTTCCTCTTCAACTGGTTTAACACTTTTCCACCCCTGCATCCAAAAGCTCCCTCAGTATTTCTCTTTTCTTTATATCCTCTTCCTTGTTGATTCCACCCATGCCTATGGCATTAATTTGGTGGTCTGGGAAAAGGATTGCCACATCTCTATCTCCAGTTCCCAACTCTGCTCTGTTCCAGATATTTCCAGATATTTACTGGACATCTCTACCATAATGTTTTACCAGTACAACAAACTCAACATTTCCAAAACTGAACTCATATTTTCCTCAAACTTTCCACTTTTCCCAATTTCCTCTTTTTTCAAGGATTGTATAATTCTTTTAGTATATTAGAATTCAATTCTGGAATACATCTGGGACTCTTCCCCTTTTATTACTCTTTCCCTCCCCCTATATTTAATCAGTTGTCAAGTTTTGTTGATTAAACTTTCTTCATATATTTTACAACCTTTTCCCTCATCTCCACTCACACTTCCAACTTCTTAGATCAATCTCTAATAGTCTCTTTTCTGGACTATTATAAAAGCCTCCTAATTTTCTCTTCGACCTCCATTTGCTACTCTTTCCTATCCATGCTTCAAAGAGCTGCTAAATTAATTTTTATACTACAAGTCTGACTACATTATTATGCTCAAGAAATTTTACTGTCTCTCTACTGCTTCTAGGATAAAATATAACCCCCCTTAAATTGGCATTTAAGGTTCCACAATCTGTCTACAAATCTACATTTCCAGATATGTCTGGTCATATATCCTTCCTCTGTTCCAGTAAAAATTCAGGTTTATGAACTTGGTAGTCTGGCTACTCCCCTTATGCTTTTTTGTGGCCTCTCCCAAATATTTAAAATCTTCTCTCTCAGGGGCAGCTAGGTGGTGCAGTGGATAAAGCACTGGCCCTGGATTCAGGAGCACCTGAGTTCAAATCCGGCCTCAGACACTTGACACTAGCTGTGTAACCCTGGGCAAGTCACTTAAGCCCAATTGCCTCACCAAAAAAACAAACAAAACAAAACAAAACAAAACAAATCTTCTCTCTCCTCAGTTTCCTCTATTGGAATCTTTAACTATGTACAAGTCCAACTTAAGTTCAACATCCTATAGAAAACCATTCCTTATATCCTCCATTCCTCAACTCTTACATTCTCTCCTACATTAGCTTAGATTTCTGTATCTGTGTTTACCTACACCCTCAGTGTAGAATATATGGTCATAGATGAAAACTAATGTTTTATTTTTGTATTTATATTTTTATATTCAGAATTACTAGCACTAGCACCTGGGATAGAGTTGGTCATTTAAAAAATCTTTTTGAAACGAATTGAATATCCCAGAATTCCATTACTGCTTAATAGCTTCCATTACCACAAAATATGGAGGGAATACTCTGCTACACAAACAAAAGAGGAATGTACCAAGGAGAAAATGGTAGAGGCATCTTATAATGTGGAAGGCAGGAGGAAAATTAATCTCCTTCCTCTCAAAATCACATGTACATTCACTATTTTTGAGGAATTCAGACACTGTTCTTCTTGAAAGAGTGAACAGGAATATCTGCTTTTTAATTCCTATTTGTTTATCAACAATTAAATTTCAGAAAAGGTAAAACATTTTTCTACTAATTACAGGTTATACATGTGTGTGTGTATGTATGTATGCACATGTATATATACATACACAAATATGTATATATAGATACTTGTCAAAGCTTAGCACAAGGTAAGCTTTCAATAAATGCTTTTCCATTAATTCATTCAGTCATTCAACCCAGTGGGAGATCTGTCAAGACAAAAGGATAGAGAAAAATTCTTTCATTAATTGAATATTTCATTTATTGTTTCACTAGTAGAGTTGACACCATGTAGATATAATCAGAATTTTTGTACCATGGGTGTGCTCTTTAGAGAGATAGCAGGGGAAAAAGTCTTCACATCAAAACTACATTTGGTATATTAGCTGACAAAGGAAGAACAAAGAATTGACTCTGAGTCTATCAGATTCTCTGAAATAACCAGCTTAAATCATGTGCTCTCTAAAAATTGGTGACCCTCAAAAAAGAGCCAGTAAATCAATTACCCATCTCTGGAAGTGAAAGAAAAAAAGGAAACTGTAGGAAGCAAAGGTTTTGTGTTTGACAGGATCATTGAGCCTAATTTTCCCTTATGTGCCTTGGAGGCATAAATGGTGCCAAGTATTATATGTATGTAAGGGCAATGGGTAGGGGGAACATGTTTCAAAATTTTCTTGTTAGATAAAAACCTTTGGCAGAGTGTTTTTCAGGAATTCATAGAAGCAACATGATTCCAGATTTGAGGCCTAAATATTAATACAATGGTGTTTATTGCCTACATCAAACTAGTATTGGTATGGGTTGACTCAGAATATGTATCTTGCACCTAGGGATGTGGAATATTACACTTTCAAAGTCCTATGATTTGTGAATGACTGCTGAATTGCTGGAAGTGTAATTAAAGGAATTGAATTAATGTACTTTTTTAAACTTTGATACTAACATTATAATTATTTGTTAAAATTTCTTATTTAGATAGGTAACTAGCTGATGCAGTAGATAGAGTGCCAGGCCTAGAGTCACGAAGACTTATCTTCCTGATTTCAAATTTGGTCTTAGACACTAGGTATGTGATTCTGATCAAGTCCCTAAATCCTGGTTACCTCAGTTTCCTCATCTATTAAATGATCTAGAGAGGGAAATGGCAAACCAGTCCAGTATCTTTGCCAAGAAAACCCAAAATAGGGTCACAAAGAGTCAGACACAACTGAAATATCTGAACAGCAATCATTTAGGTAACAACACATGTTGGCATACTTGAAAAAGCACTAGTTTGAAAGTCTGATAACTAGGGTTGAAATTCCACCTCTAGCAATTACTAGCTAAATAAAGTCAGCTTATCATGGTGGTAGTTAGTGGTAATGATGATTGTAATAGATATAACAATAACAATAAAACATTTGTATGATTAATTAAGTATTTTAAAATAGCTTACAAATGTCTCATATTATCCTCACAATAATCCTGGGAGAACAGATGAATTATCTAATAGAAAATTGAGGCACACTAAAGTTAAATCACTTAATAAGGGTCATATAGCCAGTAAGTATCTAAAGGAGGATTTGAACTCTGGTCTTTGTGCCAAATCCATCACTCTATCTATTGTGTTACTGTACTACTCACTTAGCTTCTCTTTTTTTTCCTCAGTTTCATGTACTGTAAAATAGGAGAGCTGTACTAGATGACACCTTCTGTCTTATGCTCCTTGATTATAGGTTATTTTCTTGAATAATCAAATATGGCTTCATTTAGGGCAAGGGCTATTATGGATTTGTCTTTCTATTTCCAACATAGCTCCTGCCATATAATTTATTTAATGTGTTTATTATTTGATTAATAATAATTTTTATAAATACTCTATATATGTAATTTGCTAATATACTTTAAAAACTTAGAATGCCTTTTTCAGGTATTTGTTTTGTACATTTAAGCAATCTTTCACTTATGGGAATAGAGAGAAAAGTACCATTTACTAGTTCAAATCAGTTTAAATTTGGTAACTAATTCATTTTTAGGTATTTTGTCTTTATTTTTTTTTTCTAGCCATGTCTGTCCAAAGTGATTAGTTTCTGATCTGAACTTATGAAGCACTTACTGGATATGCTAGGTATGCATTCTTTAACACTGAATTCATTAAAAAATAAAAAACAAGAAAAACCTGGATCTTGTCCTTGTACCATAATATGATCCTAAAAAGCCATGTATTACCCATTTTTTTACATATTTGTATCCTGAATAGTACAAATTGGCATTGTGAATATTTAAAAGTACAGTACATGCCCCAAATTAGGAAATGGATATATGTGTATATATATGTATACCTGTATATATGTATAAATATATACACATATATGTATATGTGTGTTTCTGTATATGCATATATATCTATATGTATATGTATATGTATATGTATGTATATACTATATATGTGCTATGTGCTACAGTGGATAGAGTACCAGGCCTGGAATCAGGAATACTCATCTTCTTTTGTTCAAATCTGCCCTCAGATAGTTACTACCTATGTGACCCTGGGCACGTCAGTTAACCCTTTTGCTTCTGCTTCTTCATCTGTAAAATGAGCTTGAGAAGGGAATGGCAAACCAGCACAGTAATTTTGCAAGAAAACCCAAAATGGAGTCATGAAGATTTGGGCACAACCGAAAGATCTGCTCAACAACATATACTACACACACACACACACACATATATATATATATATGCACAAACATGTATGCATATGTTATGCTGATATCAATTTTGGTATAGTAATTTAGTACTAGTATAGTAAGATAATAAGTGCCTTATATCTTTGGGATATAAATCTAGCAGCGGTATTGCTGGATCAAAGGGTATGCACAGTTCTATATACCTTTGGGTATAGTTCCAAATTACTCTCCAGAATGGTTAGATCTTTTCACAACTCCACCAACAGTGGATTAGTGTCCCATCATTCCCACATCACCTCAAACATTGAATATTTTCTATTTTTTAATATTTGCCACTCTAATAGGTGTAAGGTGATACCTCAGAGTTGTTTAATTTACAATTCTCTGATCAATAGTGATCTAGAGCATTTTTCCTATGATTATAGATAGCTTTGATTTCTTTGTCTGAAAACTGCCTATTCATACCCTTTGACCATTTAGCATTTGGGGAATGACTTGTATTTTTTATAAATTTGGCTCTGTTCTCTATTTAAGAAATGAGGTCTTTATCAGAGATATTTGTTTCAAAAATTCTTTCCCAGTTTTCTGCTTCCCTTGTTATCTTGGTTACATTAGTTTTGTTTGCACAAAAACTTTTTAATTTTATATAATCAAAATTATCTATTTTATATATTTACCCTCTTCATCTCCTTTGGTCCTAAATTTTTCCTTTGCCCATAAATCTGACAGATAAATGATTCCACATCTCTTAATTTCCTTATGGCATGATACTTTATGTGTAAATCATGTACCCATTTTGACCTCATTTTATTATACAGTGTGAAATGTTGATCTAAATCAAATTCCAGCCATATTGTTTTCCAGTTTGCCCTGTAGTTTTTGTCATATAATGAGATTTTGTTCCAAAAGCTTGGATCTTTGGGTTTATCACATACTAAATTACTTTAGTCATTTACTATAGCGTAATTTGTTCCTATTATATTCCACTTATCTACCTCTCTATTTCTTAGCCAATACCAAATTGTTTTGCTAATTACCTCTTTATGATAAAGTTTGAGATCTGGTACTGCTAGACCACCTTCTTTCATTTTTTTCCTGTGATATCTATGATATCCTTGAGATTTTATTATTCCAGATTAATTAACCTTAATATTATTTTTTCTAGTTATATAAAATATTTTGATAGTTTGATTGGTATAGCACTAAATAAATCAATTAAATTAGATAGATTGTGATTTTTATCATATTTTCCCAGCCTACCCATGAAGATTTAATATTTTTCCAATAGTTTATATTAGATTTGATTTGTGTGAAAAGTGTTTTGCAGTTCTGGTAAGATATTACCTGTGTTTATCTTGGCAGGTAGACTCACAAGTATTTTATATTTGCCTTAGTTATTTTAAATGGAATTTCTCTTTCTATCTGTTGCTATTGGACTTTGTTGGTAACATACAAAAATGTTGATGATTTAAATGAGTTTATTTTGTATCCAGTAATTTTGCAAAAGTTGTTTATAATTTCAAGTAGACTTTTAATTGATTCTCTAGGATTTTCTAAGTATTATATCATATCATCTGCAGAAAGTGATACTTTTGTTTCTTCACTGCCTGTTCTAATTCCTTTAATTCCTTTTTCTTCTCTTATTGCTATAGTTTACATTTCTAGTACAATATAAAACAATAGAGGTGATAATGATCATCCTTGTTTCACACCTTTTATACTGGGAAGGCTTCTAGCTTATCCCCATTACAGATAATGCTTGCTGATTTTTTTTTGATAAATATTACTTATCATTTTAATGTAAGCTCCTTTTATTCTCATGCTCTCTAGTGTTTTTTTTTTCATTTCTGCATTAGTCATATTATGAAAGAAGAATCAGAGCACATGGGAAAATCTCAAAAATGAAGAAAAAACACAGCCCTAAAGTAGAAACAGTATGGTTCAATCTGCATTCATAAACCACAGTTATTTTTTTCTGGATGTTGAGAACATTTTCTATTATGAAGTTCTTTGAAATGGTTTTGGAACATTGCATTGCTAAAAAGAGCCAAGTCAGTTCCAGGGGTGGAGCCAAGATGATAGAGAGAAGCTAGGGACTTGCTTGAACTTCCCCATATTTCCCTCAAGAAGAACATTAAATCAAGCCTTTAAACAGAAGCTGGAACTACAGAACCTACAAAAAGGGAGACACATTCCTGTCACTTGAGATAATTTAGAAGACTTCAGGAAAGGTCTGTCTCACCTGGGTAAAAAAGGAGGGCAGCTCAGCACTACTTGTCTCAGCTGGCAGCTCACCTCAGCAAGGCTCAGCTCAGTGGGCAGCTCCTCACTGCTGCAACTCCACACAGCTGAGAGTGGGACAGCTGAGAGTAGTAAGAAGCTTGCAACAGTGAACCCTGTGCCCCAGGAGCAGATGTCAACTTTATAAATTTAAAAATAGCCTACAACATGAACAAGAAACAAAAAAGGACCCTTACCATTGACAACATATATGGCAAAAGGGAAGACCAAAACTCAAACTCAGATGAGTTGGTCAAAATGCCTACAAGTGAAGACTCAAGTGGGAAGATGATCTTGTCTCAAGACCAAAAAAACATTCTTTGCAGAGCTCAAAATGGCTTTTAAAAAACAAATAAGGGAGGTAGAAGAAAAAATGGAAAAATAAATGAGAGAAATGAGAGTTATACTGCAAAAAGAAGCACAAAAATTGACCGAGGAAAACAATTCCTTAAAAAATACAACTGGCTAAATGAGAGGGAAAAAAAAAGCCAAATGGAAAAAGAAGTACAAAAGCTTACTGAGGAAAATAAGGGCTTAAAACTTAAAATTGAACAGATGGAAGCTGATAATTCCATGAGACACCAAGAATCTGCTGAGCAGAATAAAAAAATAAAACTGAAAAAATAGAAGAAAAGGTGAAATACCTCATTGAAAAAACAAGTGACCTGGAAAACAGATCCAGGAGAGATAATCTGAGAATTATTGGACTACCTGAAAGCCATGATCAAAAAAGGAGTCTAGATACCATATTCCAGGAAATTATCAAGGAGAAATGCCCTGAAATTGTAGAATCAGAGGATAAAATCATCATTGAAAGAATCCACCAATCACCTCCTGAGACTCCAAAAAGAACACTTCAAGGAATATTGTTGGCAAACTCTAGAGTTATCAGGTGAAGGAGAAAATATACCAAACAACCAGAAAGAAACCATTTAAATATCATAGAGCCACAGTCAGGATTGCACAGGACCTGGCAGCTTCAACATTAAAGGATCACAGTGCTTGGAGTATGATATTCAGGAAGTCAAGGGAGCTTGGATTACAACCCATGATCAACTACCCAGCAAAACTGATCATTCTCTTTCAGAGGAAAAGATGGACATTCAATGAATTAGGGGACTTCCAAGGCTTCCTGAGTAAAAGACCCAAAGTGAACAGAAAATTTCATCTCCAAATACAAGACTCTAGAGAAATATAAACAGGTAAACAAGAGCAGGGGGAAGGTTGTTAAAGGATGTGAAACTGCTTGCCTCCCTATGAGGGAGTATAATACTTTCAACTCTTCGGATCTTTACTTCTGTTAAGGTATTGTTATTAAATCAGGTTTGATGTAATGATATAAAGAAACTTAAGGGGCAGAATAAAAGAAGACTAGGGGGAGGAAAGGAAGGGGGATGTGGAATGGAGTTAATTACATCATATGAAGAGGCACAAATAGAATCCATTACAATAGAGGGAAAGAAGGGAGGAGTGGGCATTGTTGCAACCTTACTCTCATCAGATTTGGTTCAGGGAGGGAATAAAACTCACTGCATTTGTATAAAGGAACTTAGCTTACTATTTAATGAAAGGAAAGGAGAAGGGGGAAAGGGTGGTATTGACAGAAGGGAGGACACAAGTTGGGGAAAAGGGGGGGAAAGAAAAAGAAGAGCAGCTGATAAAAGGGAAGGCAGATTGAGGGAGACAGTGGTCAGAAGCAAAACACCGGTCAAGTGGAATAGGGAGAAAGAAGGAAAAAGAGAGTATAAACAAAGGGGAAAAGAAGATGGAGGGAAATAAACAGTTAATTTTATTTGTGAATATGAATGGGATGAACTCTACCATAAAAGAGAAGTGGAATAAAAATCAGAATCCTACAATATGTTGTTTACAAGAAACACATTTAAAGCAGAGATTTACACACAGAGTAAAGGTAAAAGGTTGGAGCAAAATATATTATGCTTCAGCTGATATAAAAAAGCAGGGGTAGCAATTCCTATCTCAGACAAAGCAAAAATCAAAAATAGATCTAATTAAATGAGATAAGGAAGTAAACTACATCTTGCTAAAAGGTACTATAGATAATGAAGTAATATCAATACTAAGCATGTATGCACCACGTCGTATAGCATCCAAATTCTTAGGGGGAAGTTAAATGATTTATGCAAGGAAATAGCAAAACTATATTAATGGGGGATCTAAATCTTCCCCTCTCAGAATTAGATAAATCTAACTGCAAAATAAATAAGAAAGAAGTTAAAGAGGTGAATAGAAAATTAGAAAAGTTAGATATAATAGACATCTGGAGAAAACTGAATGGGGATAGAAAGGAATATACTTTCTCAGCAGCACATGGCACATACTCAAAAAATTGACCACATATTAGGGCACAAAAACCTCATAGTCAAATGTAGAAAGGAAGAAATAGTAAACGTATTCTTTTCAGATCATGATGCAATAAAAAGTACATGTAATAACAAGAGCCAAGTCTATCACCATTGTTCATCACACAATGTTGCTGTTACTGTGTACAGTGTTCTCCTCGTTCTTCTCCTCTCAGTCAGCATCAGTTCATGTAAGTCTTTCCAGGTTTCTCTGTACTCCTCCTGCTCATAATTAATTTTGACATTGATTTTTTAAAAAAAACCTTTTGTGTTCTAAATTTTGTTCTTCCTTCCCTCCTCATCCATCCCTATGAAATTCAGTAATTCAATATGTCATACATGTGCAGTTATGCAAAACATCTCATTAGTCAGGTTATGAAAGAAAATAGACAAAATACCTTTAGAAAGAAGAGGTACCAAATACAATTATATTTCAATGTGTATTCAGATACCATCAATTCTATTTCTCTTTCAGTCGACCTTTCCATAACTCTCTTACATGTAATTTTTATTGAAACATGATATGAAAATGATGCATTTATTACTTCTGCCTTTCTCCATTTGACTATGAGGTTTTTGTGCACTAATACATGGTCATTTTTTAAAAATATGTGCCATGTACTGCTGCATGTACTTCTTTCTTAATTATTTTGTGACTAGATTTATCTAATTCTGAGAGGAGAAGATTCAAATCCCCCACTAGTATAGTTTTGCTGACTTTTTCCTCTTGCAACTCATTTAACTTCTCCTAAGAATTTGGATGCTATACCACTTGGTAGTACCTTCTAGCAAGATGCAGTTTCCTTCCTTATCTCTTTTAATTAGGTCTATTTTGCCTTTGCTTTGTCTGAGATAAGGATTTCTACCCCAGCTTTTTCTACTTCAGCTGAAGCATAATATATTTTACTCCAGACTTTTACCTTTACTCTGTATGTATCTCTCTGTCTCAAATGTGTTTCTTGTAAACAACATATTGTAGGATTCTGGTTTTTAATCCACTCTGCTATTCACTTCTGTTTTATAGCAGAGTTCATCCCATTCATTTTCACAGTTATTATTACTAGCTGTCTATTTCCCTCCATTCTATTTACCCCCTTTATACTTCCCCCCCCATTCCTCCTCACCAATGTTTTGCTTCTTACCCCTGCCTTCCCCAATGTGCCTTTCCTTTTTGTCAGCCCCTTTTCCTTTTCTTTGCCCTTTTCTCCCCTGTTTCTGCCCTCCCTTCTATTAGCCTCCCCCTTTTCCCCCTTCCCTTTTACTTCCCTCAAGAATATGCTAAGTTTCTTTATCCAAATGAATGTATATGTTATTACCTCTTTGAATCAAATCTAGTGAGAGTAAGATTGAAACAATAATTCCCCCTCCCTTATTTCCCTCTATTGTAATAGGTTTTTTTGTACCTCCTCATATGAAGTAATTCACCCCATTCCACCTCCCTTTTTCTCTTCTCCCCACAAACTACTTTTTATCTCCTTAATTTTCTTTATAGCAAGACAATTTATATTTATACCCTTTGTGTATAATCCTTCTGTTTGCCCAAATATGTGTGTGTGCATATATATACACATATGCACAGAGTTCTCAAGAGTTATAGGTATTATTTTCCTGTGTAAAAATGTAAACAGTTTAATCTTATTGAATAACATTTTCTCCTTGTTTACCTTTTTAAACTTCTCTTGAGTCTTGTATGTTGATATTGAATTTTCTCTTCAGTTCTGGTCTTTTCATCAGGAAACCTTGAAAGTCCCCTATTTCATTGAATGTCCATCTTTTCCCCTGAAAGAGAATACATAGTTTTGCTGGGTAATAGATACTTGGCTGCAATCCAAGCTTCTTTGACTAATGGAATATTATATCCCATGCTTTATGATCCTTTAATGTTGAATATGCCAGGTCCTGAGAAATCCTGACTGTGGATCCATGATGTTTAAATTGCTTCTTTCTGACTACTTGGAGTATTTTCTCCTTCACCTGGTAATTTTGGAATTTGGCTACAATATTTCTTGGAGTTTTCCTTTTGGGGTCTCTTTCAGGAGGTGATTGGTGGATTCTTTCAATGATGATTTTATCCTCTCATTCTATAATATCTGGGCAGATCTCCTTAATAATTTCCTGGAATATGGTGTCTAGACTCTTTTTCTGATCATGGATTTCAGGCAGTCCAGTGATTCTCAAATTGTCTCTCCTGGATCTGTTTTGCAGATCAGTTGTCTTTCCAATGAGGTATTTCACATTTTCTTCTATTTTTTAATTCTTTTGATTTTGTTTGACTGATTCCTGGTGTCTCATGTATTGATTATTTTCCAACTGTCCAATTTGAATTTTAAGGCATTGTTTTCTTCAGTAAGATTATGCACCTCTTTTTCCATTTGTTCAAATGAATTTTTAATGGAAGTGTTTTCTTCAGTCAATCTTTGTGCTTCTTTTTCCAAGATGCTGATTCTTTTTTCATAATTTTCTTGCATTGCTTTCATTTCTCTACCCATTTTTCTTCTATTTCTCTCAATTGATTTTTTAAATCCTTTTTGATCTCTTCCAAGAAGGCTTTTTGTTCTTGAGACCAATTCATCTTCCCTCCTGAGGCACAGTTTAAGAGTATTGTCCTCATCGGAGTTTGTGTTTGTCTCTTCCCATTTCGACACAGAACCTCTTGATGTGAGAGCTCTTTTTTGTTTCTTGCTAATATTGCAACTTTTCATTTATTTATTTATTTATTTATTTATTTATTTATTTATTTATTTGTTTGTTTGTTTGTTTGTTTGTTTGTTTGTTTGTTTGTTTGTTTGTTTGTTTGTTTGTTTGTTTGTTTATTTATTTATTTATTAAGTTGAGGTCCATTGCTCAGGTACCAGGGTCCCTGTTTAAAGCTTCTTGTGCTGGGAGATAGGGGCTGTGTTGCTGGCTTTCTGCTCTGAGGTCTCTATGGCTTTTGGATTTCTCACCTCCCTGGGTTTACTCCCAGCACTAGCTGGGATGGACATGCCTGATCACACCTGTCTTGTGGATGACCCCCTAGCTGGCAGCCTGCCCTCACAGCTGGTGCTGGTGGATCTCACCACTGGTCTTCTGCACCACTAGCCCACCTAGCCATAATCAAGGGGCCTCAATTGCTTCCTGCTAACTTGCCCCAACTCCCTCCATGCTGCACTGGGCTGAGGTGTGCTGCGCTCCTCCACTGGCTGAGTGAGACTGACCTATCCTCAAGTCTTTTACATTATCTCCCTTTGGAATATTGTGATCCTTTTTTAATTTTTTTGTTTGTTCTGTAGTGACAGGATCTGTTTAGAGACTTGAATTAATGTTGTTTTTAAGGGAAATTTAGAAGAACTCAAGCAGCTTACTGGCTTCTCTCCACCATCTTGGCTCTGACCCTCCCCCCCCCAATGTCATGTTCTGATCACATCCTCTCTCCATATATACTCCTTCTAATTACTCATATAATAAAGTTGTTAAGATGTACAAATATTATCATATAGAAATAAAAATAGTTTTTCTTTATTGAATTTCTTATAGTTTTTCTTTCTGGTTTCTTTTTTACCTTTTTATGATTGCCTTGGGTCTTATATTGGGAAGTCAAATTTTATATTCAATTCTGGCCTATTAATAAAAAATGCTTCATGGATGAGTATTTCTAAAACCAGGAATAATATATTTTATTTTGTATGGGATCATTTACAGAGTTAGTGGCACCCTTCAATCTGAAGTATTCATTGTAATTTTTTTTCCATTCTAACTTCTTGCTTTTATAACAATTTAAGGTATTTAAAATGTGTAGGTATATTCTTCAAATGGAGCTAAGGAAAAGAAAATAGATAAATTAACTCCTCCAATTTTAAGCCTTGGAACTATCATTAAATATTACACAAAACACAATTTCAGTGACCATTATTTTTGTTCATGTCAAATTTTCCATGAGTCAGAGATGGATTATGTCTGACCATAGAAAGATTACTTTTGCCATTTCATCCATCCATCCATCCATCCATCCATCCATCCATCCATCCATCCATCCATCCATCCATCCATTCATTTATTCAGCCATTCATTCATTCATTTATCTTTGTACCTATTCATTCAATAACATTTATTGAGTTTCTGTAATGTGTGGGTGTGTTGTTTTCCTCCAATCATTGTTATGTAGCTATTGAACAAAACAAATATAAAAGGACATTCAAGCAAATAATTCGATGGCAATTTCCACTGTTTTTTTAATGTTTTATAATTCATTAAAAGGAAAATATAAGCAAGAATTTTTAATATGGCCTTGAGTTCAAGTGGCATTATTTCACAATTTAAATTAGGTTGGTCAGTTAAAATGGCATCAAACAAAAGACAGAAGTGCTTAATTCTGTAACTAACATTTTGCATCTTACTTTTCCAGTGTGTATGACAACCTGCTTTGGGAAGGGATTTGATTACTACAGCTCCAGTTTTCTCCTTCTCTTGAGATTATTCCATTTCAAATTATTTTGCGCTTGAGTGGCTTTCATCACACCTGGAAAGAAATAACTGTGTGGCAGCTTTGTCTTAAAATAGATCAGATCTAAGTGAGGAATCAAAGGCATGTTTGAGCATTTACCCTCTTATGTTTTGATTACAGAAGTGCATCTGAATTCTCTGCTTATGTAGATGAGCAGCACCTACACACACACACACACACACACACACACACACACACACACACACACACACACATCTAATGCATTCCCAACTCATGCATCAAATAAACAACCCTCAGATTAGTTTTAGTCCTATTTGAGTTCAGCACAAAGATCAAGAAAGTATATGATCAGATGAGTCCATTTAGAAATATAACACCCCATACATTTTTCTCATATTATAATATAATTGATAATCATTATTTATTTGATATTTACATGTATATAAAACTGTTTCCTCAATCGTTCATAACAGACTTTCAAAATCTTCTCTTAATAGTTTTTCTCTCTGAAGCCTTTTAAAAATAGCCCCTATGGGGATAGCTAGGTAGCGCAGTGGATAAAGCACCAGCCCTGGATTCAGGAGGACCTGAGTTCAAATCTGACCTCAGACTCTTGACACTAGCTGTTTGACCCTGGGTAAGTCACTTAACACTCATTGCCCTGCAAAAAAAAATAGCCCCTAGTAAAGGTTCTACTAAAAATAATAACTTAGCCCAAGATATAAATAGAAATGAATATGACCTGTACTTCCATTTAATGATTGTATTATCAACCTACTTCATCTTTTTTTAATATGCATTAAAAGGCTGAGAGATATTTTACATTTTCAATCATTGAATGCAGTGTTGATAACTTTCTATATCTATATTTATATCTATTCATATCTATTGACTTTATTTGATTTCATCAATTAATATTTTTATTTCAAAAAATGTTGGCTAGAAAGTCTAGTTTTGACAGATCTTATGCAAAGGAAGTAAACTCAAGAGAACAATGGACACATTGATCACAATAACATAAAGGAAAACAACCTAAAATATGTTCCCAATTGTATCATGTTATTGAATACTAAAGACTTGTGAGCAATGATTCATACTTTTCTGCTCTTGTGTGAGAGATGATAGAAAAGGGGGGGGGTGATCACTGTATTGCTACTATCCCATTCATTCTATATCACTGTGTGATAGATAAATGCCATTCATTCTGACCTCTTTAGAAATAGTATTCATTTCCCAAATATTTGAGGCCTATACCTAGTCCCTAAAAACAGACAGAATTTTAGCATATTTTCCCCTAGGCCACCACAATGTGTCTTATATAGAGCCACACCCCCAGCTCAGAGATATGCTTTTCAATATGATTATTTTCTTTTTTCCAAATTCTCTGATGTCCCTAGAAATTTTTTATTATTATCACAAAGCCCAATAGGGGTAAGGTTAGGTAGTATATCTTAAATCAAACTAAAGATGTGACCACCTCCAGAGTGCAAAATGTAAGCATTCTTTACACCTCCTACCTTCATGAACCCTCTTTTTCCAGTGCTTTCTCCTTTTAAATTATTTCTTACTTAACCTTTGTATAGCTTACTTTGTATATATTTGTTTTCATGGCTTCTCCCCAATTAGACTACATGCTCCTTAAGGGAAGGGACTAGTTTTTGCCTCTTTTTGTGTCACAGGGACTAAGTCCAGTACCTGGATATAGTAAACACTTAATAAATGTTTATTGATTGATTCCCCCCCCAATTCGAATTATTTCCTTTTGAAATGCCCCAGTGATAGCACATTATAATGACCTTAGATACTCCATTTACCTGAATTGGCAAGAAGTTTAGCCTTCCCAGCATGGCATTTTTTTTTTCTAGTAGCTAAAAGAACCAGGACATTTCAGAAAATGTATGAAATGTATAAAATGTGGGTTACAACAGTACCCTAGGGAAATGACAGAGGTGTTAAAAACACTTTTTATAAAAGTATATTATAAGTATATCATCATAGGGAATTAGGTATTTAAGTTGTGCATAAAGGAATGGAAGTGATGCCTATCATTATGGCAATGAATAAACAAATTGAAATGTGTGAATGTAATAGAGCAGTACTATGCTTTAAGGAAAGACAGATTGTGAAGAATGGAGAGAAATGGAAAAAAATTCTATGAGTTGTTGCAAAGTGAAGGTGAGAAACAATATATACAATGAATCAATCATTTAATTTATATATATATATATTTTTTTTTTACACCTACTACATTCCTAGCACACAACAACTATAGAAATGTAAATAGAACCACAAAAACAGAAACCTAAATTCAATGTTTCTGAAAGAACCAATTTGTCCCTGAAAAAAGAAATGGAAGACACCACTTGTTCTTATTGCAGAGGTACATAAAACACGTGTAGAACATTCCATATAAGAGATAATGGTTTCTGTAATTATCATTTTCATTGAATTGTTTTCCTCTTTTATTTTTTAATAAGTAATGCTAGAACAACACCTATTAAAGTTGTGGATCTAGGCAGTCTAAAAACTATATATATCAATAAAATCTATTTAAAAGAGAAATATCAAAAAATGTAATTTTCCACTAAGATTTAAAAGAAGAAACAGTGGAGATTAGATTAATTGATTTCCAAGTGTGACTTATACAGTCAAGAAGACCAAGTGAGTGGGGAAAAATTGACACTGGATATGATCAATAATATTACTCCTCCCTCCTATCATCTAATTTAATTTCTTGAATTCTTCCACAGTTGTGATATAATCGGAATATTCATCCTGCTACCTCAGCTTCTGAAGTTTCAGGGAGAGATATAGATGGTCTAGATTAACTGAATTTGAAGCTTAACCCTGTTATAACATTAATACTTTGGAATAGAGAATCCTCGATTTTCAAGCAGCTTCATTCTTTAGCTAATGATTTGGGCCATTAGAAGACTCAGAGTAAAAGCAGATTGCCATTCCTCATGAAAGACTAACCAAGAAACCATTGTCAGATTTAAAAAATATTGATTCAATATTTAAAATATAGTTGGTATATACTGGAGACTGTCTAAAATTTGAACATATCACATGTACATTTATATTGAGATATAATGTCTATATGTGTAAATAACATAGCATATATTGATTTATAATTATGTATATTTATTATTGAGTTTGGATAGTTGAGTGGGAAAGGCACGTAATTAGGAATTAATGGAAATAGTTTTAATCTGGCTCTGCTACTCTCTATCTATATGATCCTGGGGAAGTTGCTTAATGTCTTTGGACTTCATTTTCCTCCTTTACAGAATGATGAATTTGGATGAGATGATCTCAAAGCATACAGGTTATCCACTTATCCCAGGCACAAAAGTTGCTAACAGCAGCTTTACTGGGGCCTTGTCACCAAAATTTTAATTCCCATACCAACATTAAAACATTTTGTGCCCCTATCTTGACCACTTTTGATTAAAACCCTCAAAATAATGAAAATGCTATAGAAATAATATAAGGAGATAAAATTCAGAATACATTCACCAAAATGAAAAAGAGAAAATTGCCTGGGGGAAAATAACAAGAAAAAATACAAAAAAGAATCATTATAATAATGCAAATGATGCTCTTATCTTTAATTTCTTAACATATTTTAAAGCCTCCTCATCCTCTTTCATATTCATCTTTGATTGTATTTAAAGGTGCCTGAACTAGGTGCACTATTTTATTCCAAAATGTCAGACTTGCTTAGTAGGAAGGCTTCTGTGCTCACCCACTGCTCATTATTGATATCCAGTGTGTTAATAGAGTCACAGAATTCCAGGGCAGTAACTTCTGGTTCTAAAAACCTTGTTCATCTTATGCTGATTAATCCCAATTCATTTCATTTTGATCCAATTATTCCAGATGCTTTTCAAAGTACTTAAGCATATGTAACTCTACTTATTTTCTTCAAGAAATTCAGGAAAAAGGTGACATAGGTAAGAGCTGATTTAGTGGCTATTTTGTAGATTAAAAAAAGAGCAGCTTTATTCTTTCTTAGTAGGTAAATTCTAAGACAATTAGCTTCATTCATTTAAACGTTTTTCTTTTTGGCAAAGTAAGATCTAAGATGTTATAATAATGGAAGGACTTCATTTTTAGCACATATATCTTGATAAAATATAATAAGAATTTAATTTTAATTGAATGCTACACTATGCATATACTTCTATGGAATGGAGAGACCAGAATGAATGCTGCATCTACACTATGCCAAAACACTTGTCTATTTTAGATCAATGGAACAAAAATCCAGTTATCCAGACATTTTAATTGCCAGATGCCATATATCTTGGATTCCTTGAATGCTTCAAAAGATATTCCAAATGAGTCAAACATATAGATGTCTAGAAAACACAGACATATCTTTGGGACAGTATGTCTGACTAGTGTCTCAGAAAATGTTAGGGTTCATTGGAACATTTATAATAGCAGCTATTCCTGAAACAGATCTCAATCTAAACCCCTCATTTTATAGACAATGAAACCAATGCCCAGAGATGTAAGTGACTCCCCCAAGAAAAACAGGTACCAGTTCAAAAGGAAGCAGGCCACTGAACTAAGGTCATCTGACTCCATAGCCAGTGCTCTTCAAAGTGAAAAATGACAAGTTTGAACCAAGGAAAACCAAGGTCAAAATAACATGCCAACAAAATAGCTATAGGATGATTCATAGAATGCTAACAATGCAAGGAAGAAGGAGACAGAACTAAATCAAGCACTTTAGTAAAAGAAATAGATGTTTGAGAAGATGACAACCCAAAACTGAATAAATTGCACTGTGTTTTATTAAGAGAACCAGATTGTGGTAAGTGATCTGAGACTATGCTTAAAATAACAACAATAAAAACAAAACATTAAATTGATGCCTCCATTTTGTGTCTTCTATTTGATTCTTTGGCAATCTGGATACAATGTCCTCTCCAATATCATCTTCTCTGTGAAACAACCATTTGGTTTGAAAAATGGATGATTAAAGAATTGTTCTATTGATATTAACCTGTACTCTTAATATTTGTTTAATGTGTGCCAAGGACATAATAATGATTAGGTAACAAATTCAAGAGGAAAATAGTTTTATTTAGGTTCCATGCAGATTGGAGTGTCTGACTTTCAACTGGTCAGAGAATTGCTTTAGCCAGGTATATTATTAATTAGCAAGCATTCAAGTCATCTATTATTTGAAGTAACTAGAAAAAAACCAAGCTTCATATGTGTTATATTGTTGTGGGGTCACTAGCCTCCAATATGAAGAATAAGTCATCTTTTTTGTTTCTGCTCCTTGCATATGATGGCCATTAACCCTTTCCCTGGTACCACTATCTTTATGAGTCCCATTGATTTTATTAAACTGTATCAATGGCTATGAGGACCTAAGAAATTCACTCAGCCTTTAAGTGTGCTAAGAAAATATTTAAGTCTATAAAATGTAGAGCACACATGCTGACTTGTATTGTGAAAGAGAGTTTCCTCATGGAAACTTCTTTACACCAAATAAATCCTACATTTATGTGCCTTATCCTTCAAAAAAACTAAATAAATAATTTATTGGTCCTAGCATGATATATTTGATGTTATTTCTTAAATTTAATCTTAAATTATTATTTCATTAATTTTATGATACCCCAAGAGGCAGTGCTGTATTGTAGAGATCTAACTTTCAGAGTCTTATCTCATTCTACCTTGCAATCATTCTGAAACAGTCAACCCTCAGCAAGTCACTGAGCCTCTACAAGATCTAGGGAACTATTTAAAACTAAGCAGCATAATAGGTTTTAATCTATATCAATAGGAGTTGCCTCATAAAGTAATTCTCTGTAGTAATGAAATCACAAGTTTAATCTCAATCTTTCAAAAATAAGAACAGAATTTTCAACTGAAGTGTAGTTGGAATTAAAGTACCAAAGCACACAATATTAAATGTTGCAATATTTTCATTAATGAAAGATATAAATATCACATTTAAATTTTTTAGGTTTTCTAGATATTTTTAAATCGACAACCCTATGATGTAGATGGGTTAAATATTATTCTCATTTTAGCGATTAAGAAACTGGAAGTTAGAGAGTTAATGTGACTAGTCCAAAATAAAACATTATGTAGTTGGAGGAAAAAGTGATATATTTGATGGCCCTTAAAGTTCATTGATTTCAATATCTCAACTTCAGAATTTCTGGACAGAGTTAAAGTATGAGATACATTTGTTGAGGGGAATCATAGGATCTCCCTAAATCAAGTGAAGTCAAATCAAGTCCTCAAGCATTTATAAAAAATTACAACATGTTAGTTTGTGCTAAGTGTTTGAGATACAAAGAAAGGAAAAAAAAAGTTACTGCTTGCAAGAAGTTCACAAGCTTAAATGGGAAAGACAAAATGCCAACAATTATTCTCTGAGCTTATCTCCTAATTACTCTGTATATATCTTGCCTTCACACTGAAATATGATACTTGCAGGATCAACTGGAGATAATCTCAGAAAGAAGAGACTAATTATCAAGGAGGGCAAAGAAAGTTGTGTGTGTTTTTTTGTTTTCCAAAAGTGATATTTTATGTAAGAATTGAAGGAAAACAAAATTTAAAGTTTCGAAAAGATGAATAGAGAGCTTCTTTCTGACACTTGATTATATTATTCCTAGTCCTGTCTGTGAATCTCAGAAGAGAAAAAAATGAACTTATGTTTCAGCAAACAATTTTAATTAGCCTTGAGAGACTTTTATGAATATACAATGATAAATATTAGAAAAAATATTAGGATATTTATATACATTCATATTTAAAGGGACCCAAGTTTTAGTTAGACTGCTATAGGTCCTTATGAATCTGAGATATCCAAGGAGATGAACTTTATTACTACTTTGCATTTCTATGAGCCTTATGATTCAATATTCCTACAGAAAGAAATTAAATAAATTATATTTTACAGTTCCCCTTGAAATATTCTAAGTATTTAAAATCCTTGACTTACATTTCAAGATATTTTCATAGGCATTTGGAAATTTTAGTCATAATTAATGTAAAAATATATTTCAAGGTGGTTTAATATACCTTTTTAAAATAAGTTTAAGGTTTATTGAATGAGTGGACCAAAGAAATCATCTCTGAATTATGTGAAAGAAAACACATATGTTTAGAAAGAATCCTTAGCATCTGAATCTTTTAATAATTATGTGGCTAGAGTCTTCTACAAAGGCATAAAGAGCTTTAGAATTAATTATTGATTTCAAAGTGCCAAATGATATTTAACAGAAAACAAATTTAATGAAAATAACTTTACACTGTCCAGTTGAGTAAGTCTGTTTGGTAATGAATGATAACAGCTCCTATTTATTACCTTGAAACTGAACTGGTATATGCGCAGACCTGTGTTTTGGTATATGATTAATGAGTTCTGCCCTCAGTTGTATTAAAGAATTGAATGAAAGTTTAACTACCAAAGAGCACATACATCACTCCAAAAAAAAAAAAAGCTACGTTGCATACAATTCCCTTGATGGCAGTAGACAGTCTTTATGAAAAATAAACATTAAAAAGTCAATAATTCTGTCTTCTAGGTGAGATAGGCACCTGACTTAGTATAATGATTCATGCTACTAAATGACAGCAAATTGGAAACATGAAAAAATGAGTTATATTTACCCAATATTTTATTCATCTTCCAAAGAAGAATAATTTAAAATGGATATTTAAACAGAGAACAAAACAGGTTTCTAGAATAATGTTTTTCAGTATAAACCTAGCCAGTATTACTTTTCCTGCTGTAATCCCTACTTTTTCAAACACACTTGAGAGTAAAACAATTGAGATCTAAAAAAGCATAACTAATTCTGATTTATAGAAAAAAGAAAACACAAAATTAGATATGCATAAGTGATATATGTATACATACATACATATATGTATGTATGTATACATATATAAATGTATATATTTGTAGGCATGTGTACCTTTGTATGTATAAGTTAAAATGAACAACACATTATATCAACTTCAATTATCTTATAAGGAAACATTTAACTCAAATGGGCAAAGGGTAAGAAAACAGAGAAAGTATCTGGACCTGTACTACTGAAATGGATTCTGACCATCAGTTTCAAACAGGGCATGATTTTTCACCAATGCTTAGCATTGGAGTTCAGAGGGAAAAGTTAAACTGGTCCTGCCATCTTCTGTGACACTCACAAAAACTGATTCAAATGAAAATTATAGTTGAAACTGTTCTCAGAAACCATTGTAACAAAAAAAATTATGACCAGATCAGTTTTTGACCAACCTAGTCTAGACACAAAGTTAGCTTTCATAAAGATGTCCAGAGACTGCAGATATTGTTGACAAATTTTTTAACTGGTAAACCTATACATAGAACCAATAAATGTTCATTACAATAGTATTTTTACTTCCATAGCAGTAATAATTTTTCTCTTTACATGAGAGTGAAAACAAATTTAGGATAGTATCTACTAAAATAACCTTTTGACCTAAATAATAATGCCACATTGCAGCAACAAAACAAAATTATTAAGTCTAACTTTTTAGCCTATAAGTAATGATTTCTTGAGGGTTCCTTTTTATTTTTTTAAATATATGTATATAGATATATATTTATACATTGATATATAATTTTATTTTCCCTAATCACATGTAAAATAATTTTAACATTTTCTTTTCTCTAAAATTTGAGTTCCAAATTCTCTCCTTCACTCACATTTCTCCCCCCTTATTGAGAAGGTAAGCAATTTGATATGGGTTACACATATGCAGTAATGCAAAATACATTGCCATATTAGTAATTTAGTGAAAGAAAACAGACCAAAAATGGAGGGGGAAAAAGCAGAAGAAAAATAAAGAAAAAAGTGGGTTTCTATCTGCATTAAGACTCCATCAATTCTTTCTTTGGAGATGAATAACATTTTTTTAATCATAAGTCCTTGGGAATTGTATTAGATCATTGTATGTCTGAGAATAGTTTTCATTCATGGTTGATCACTATACAGTATTGCTTTTACTGTGTTCAATGTTCTCCTGGTTATGCTCATTTCACTTTGTATCAGTTCATTTAAGTTTTTCTATTTTTTTCCCCTGAGAGCATTCTTTTTGTCATTTCTTATAATAAAATAGTATTCCATCACAATTATATAATACAACTTGTTCAGCCATTCCCTAACTGATGGAAATCCCCTCAATTTCCAATTCTTATCAACCACAAAAAAGAGCAGTTATAATATTTGTGTAATAAAGGACCCTTTCTTTTGAAACTCTGTCATAAAGACCTAGTAGTGCTATTGCTGGGAGTTTCCATTTAAGTTTTATTTCACAAAATCCATTCTTTTTTTTTTTTTTAAGGAGTATTGAATTGGTACACAAATTTTCTCTTGGTTGGATATGTCAAGCAAAATAGGTACTTTGAGAACTCAGGCAAATCTTTTCCTGTTGGATCAATAATTATAGAGCAGCAGAAGCTGTGGGTGGTTAATAAATCAATGATTTGCTGTTGTGCCTTTGTGCAAGTTTCACTTATTTATATGATTGATTTGTTATATCTCTTCAGATATATTTTGTGATAAGGCATACATATTAATTATATGTACACATATAATTAATTTATTTCTTCTAGTTTCCAACTGCTTTTAAGAATTGTAAGCAAAATTGCAATCGAAGTAATTAAGGGAATTCCCTGGCTCAAGAATATTACAGTTTTGAAGTTCTATCTATACAACAATACAAACACTGACCTAAAAAGTGAAATACTCGGTGAACCATTTAAATATGTTGTCAATTAAGTGATAAGCCTGCTGATTTGTGAAGACAATACCTAGACATTTTACATCTTGGTATTGAATATAATGTGGTTATAGTTCATGTTAGATTTTATCTGCTATTTATGATTGGAAAATTTATATACTTTAGTACAGTCTCAATGGATAAAGGGATATCCTGGGATTTAGGAAGACCTGCTTATTGCAGATATTGTTTGTATGCCTCCCTCAGCAAGTTGAGTCTCTCAGTGCTGCAGGTAACTCATAAACATTATAAATTACATAAGCATTGCTATTTAGTATTGATAGAGACAGTTGACTATAAAGACCTGGCTTCAAGTTTCACTTCTGACTCTTACTATCTTTATGTTTTGGGGGTAAATCATTCAATACCCTTGGTCTTCAGTTTCCTTCTTTGTAAGATGAAGAGATTGAATTAGATGTCCTCTGAAATTCATTCCAGTTTTTTATTTGTGCCCCTATGAACATATAACCCTTACCAGGATTTCCTTGTATCAATGAAATCCCAGATATAGACATATAAATAATATTTTAACCGAATATACATGAATGTTCATGTTCATCATCACTATCATCATCAACAACACTGCCATCATCTTCTTGCCTTACTTCGAAAAATTAAACCAAGAATTCTGGATGCAAAAAATATTAAATCTGAAAAAGACCTTGAAGAATAACCCTAACCCTACGATGCATGTATCAGAGAGCTAATTTGCTTCAAGTTGCAGTTAGTGTCAGAACTAGGACTAAAACAATAGATATAGAGCTGAAAGGCCCCAAATCCAAATTTCCCTCATTTTGTAGACAAGGAAACTGACAGATATGGAAGAGACTTGACTAATTTCCAATACTTACTGAGTGTTTGAGGTAGGATTTGAACATAGGTTTACCTGACTATCACACCAGCATCTCTCCCCAGCCCCATGCTTATACTCCCTTGTCAGTCAATCTACTATTGCTAATTTGTACACCATTTTCCATTTTATACTCATATTATTTGACTATTTTTTCAAATAATCTCTTTTCAGGTTCAGACTACATATTGCAGATTTAGTATGCTAGGATATTGTGATTAGAATTTCTTTCTGATGAGTACTCTTTTTAATATTAAGAGTACTCTTAAAACTCTATAGTTGGGGGCAACTAGGTGGAGTAAAGGATAAAGCACAGGCCCCAGATTCAGGAGGACCTGAGTTCAAATCCAACCTCAGACATTTGACACTGACTAGCTGGACAAGTCACTTAATCCTCATTTGCCCTGAAAAACAACAACAACAACAATAACAACAGACACCTCCAAAGTCATAGCTTTTTCTAACCAGGTTAAAAAGTTCAGGAAGAGTGTCCCTAAAATAATGTTATATCATTCCTTTATAATGCAAAGTATCTGGGATAAATCAAAGGCTTTATTAATAGTAAGTACAGTAATATACAAATTTACTGGGAGAAAGTAAATTAATCATATTAACATATAATAAACTGCAATTGTTTACCTCTTAAAATACCTTTTAAAATGAAATATATTCTCCTTTTGTTGTAACCCTTCCCCCCCATTTTTACATATTTTGGCATTTGGTTCAGATATTTTGACACATATTCCTTAGGTTGTTATGAAACCACACTTATATTGTATATTAAGCATGCCTTAGACAAATTGTCCATTTTCCCCATTCTAGCCTTGCTTATAGCTCATAGGTTTTCAATGATGTTTATATCATGTGAATTTACAGGCCAGTGAAATAAGGTATTTCCATCCCTTTGATAAACTTCTCAACTTTTAGAAATATGTGGCATAGTGCAGAGATGTGTTGCAGGATTGTGTTCATTTGGAAATTTCTTTAATTTTGGAATAATAAAAATAATAACTAGTATTCATATGGAAAATTAAGGTTTACAAAATTATTTAAAGCCCTATGAGAATATTATTAAGAGTAGGTGGTACTCTGCATTGGTGGAATAAGTTTTCTCATCAAGAATTATCTATACCGCCTTGGAGTCAGGAGGACCTGAGTTCAAATACGGCCTCAGACACTTGACACTTACTAGCTGTGTGACCCTGGGCAAGTCACTTAATCCCAATTGCCTCACAAAAAAACAAAAGTTATCTATACCAATGAAACTATAGGTTTAGTTTCCTACACCCATAAAAAAATAAATATGGCAAAATGCTTTATACAGTGTAAGCTTTTTACAAAATTTTCTTTGTTTTAATCTTGGATATTATCAATTCATGTGTAGCTGAGTCTCAAAAATATTTTATAAACTTGGGAAAATAGGTATATTAGTTAATAGTTGTCATTATTCTCAAAATCATTTTTCTAAAGATGTATTAATAAGGTTTAAGATTTTTTTTAATGCCTTTGGTTTCTTCTCCTCTTTCTGGTATCTTGTGACACAATACTTTTGTTCCCTCACTCTTGTTTCACCTCTAACACATTTCTCTTCTATGTATACTTGGTCTAATCCAATTGCTTTTTTTAATCTTTGTTCTTTTCAGTGTCATTTCTACCTTCCTTATAAGCACTTCTGCTTTGTGAGGTTAAAGTACAGTTGTATTGTTGGGAATGTTTTTAATAGTGAAAATAGTTTGTCATCATAAACTTTGCAGACCTTTTTTCATAATATTCTGTATTCTTCCCTACATATGTGAGCTTATACAGAAATTATGCATACATATGGTATATATCCATATATAAACACATATAAATAAAATATTTATATATGGATACATATGTGTGTACATGTGTATATATGTTATATGTATGTATATATAAGTATGCATATATATAAATGCATACAAATTAAAATTAGTCAAATATAGGGTAGTTTGAAGAATACTGTCAGTATCATAGAAATAGAAGGGTTCTATGTAGCAGAAGTGAAAAGGGAGCAGATTACATTTCTAGTATGTGAGACAGCCAATCCCAAAATTTAGAAATGAGAGATACAATGTTATTTATGAAGAAGAAAGAGAATGTAATTTTATCAGATTGTAGAATATGGGAGTCTTTTCCTTCAGAAATTTGATGTGGGGTTATTATCTTCCATCTTTTCTCTTGAAGATGGAAGTCAGAAGTACCCACAGTCAGACTATACTACTCATAGAGTAATTAAGGGACTGAAGAAACTTGACCTCCCCTAGGCATTGATTTCCATTGATAAGGAGATAGTTCCATATGAATGAGGTTTTTTTTGGGGGGGGCGAGACAATTGGGGTTAAGTGACTTGCCCAGGGTCACACAGCTAGTAAGTGTTAAGTTTCTGAGGCCAGATTTGAACTCAGGTCCTCCTGAATTCAGGGCCGGTGCTCTATCCACTGCACCACCTAGCTGCCCTGAGCTTTTTTAAACTATAGTTACATATATATGCATGCATGCATGCATGCATTCATGTATGTGTGAAGAAATAGACAGAGACAAAGAGATTCCTATCATTGCTGTAGAGATAACAATCACAAGTATTTCTAAGTGAGTTCATTAGGCCACTAAGAGTGATAGTATTGGGAGAGAAGACTAGGAGTTCTAGGACAGAGACATAGGGAACAACCATATTTAGGGAATATGATAGTGATGATCAATCAACAAAGGACACTGAGTAGGGTTGGTTAGGTAGATAAGAAAATCAATAGAGAATACAAAGAAGAGTAATCAGGAGGTGATGGATGGTCAACAACATCAATGCCACAGTTAGGTTGAGGAATATGATCAAAGAAAAAAATTACAATTTTGGCACTTAAGAAATGTTTGATAACATTGCAGACCACCTTACCAATGAAGCAGTGAGATCACAAGCCAGATTTCAAATATTTGACTAGTTAGTGTAAGCAGAGGAAATAGAAGCAGTAAGTGTAGAAAATATTTGCGTGGAATTTGGGCTAAATAAGGAAGGAGAGATATAATAGCTCTAAGGGAAGTATGGTCTAATGATGGTGTTTTTATTTTTTTAAGATAGGAAGACTTAAAAATATTTGGGAACAGAAGGGACGAAAATGAGGGATAGGAAGAAGTTAAAGATTAGAAAAAGGAAAAGTCATTAAAAAGACAATCTGATAGAGACAATAAGAGATGGTGGGATGAAGGCAATATTTTAAAAAGTATGGTCTTCTCAAGGGTAAAGTGACCTCTTTGGCAAAGGCTGGGGGAAAGGGAGACACAGTAAGTTATGTCAATTGTTTTTGAGATGGAGAGAATGCGTAAAGAGCTAGCTCCATTCAAAGTAAGAGGAGACAAATTAGACAAGGAATGTGGACAATATTTTAAGGGGTTTGGTAAGAATGAGAGCAGAGATATAGGATGATAACTTGAGGCAATAGAATGATCTAGTAATTTCTTAAGTTTGTGGGAGATTTGGACATGTTGGAAGGAAATACTGAAGAAACCAGTTAATGGGTAATGCTGGAAAATTGAAAAGAGTATGATCAAGGATGAAATCTATTGAAGGTGGGAAGTAATGGGATCAAGGGCAGATGTGGAGGTGCCGGACTTGTAAAGGAGATCAATAACCTCACTTTAGGAGACTAGGGGGATAAAGATTTATGTCAAGAAATTTTAAGTTGTTAAATGACTTTTGTTCTCTCAGGAAAGTAAGAGGTGAATGGGGAAATGAGAGAACTGAAGAGAGAAGAGGATTTGCAAAGCTGTTGTGATCCTCTTGTGAGAATTAAGATAATCATTTAGGGTGGAAAAAGATTCTTTCTGCTGCAAAGGCTAACTTGATGATGAATAAAATAAGGGTATATCTCATTTTACTTGGCTTAATTTTATTGTTTCATAGATAGTTCCTTTTTGACAAATTGAAGGGTTTTGTATCAATCCTACATTAGCAAGTTTATTGGTGTCATTTTTTCCAACAGCATGAACTCACATGCTATCACTGTGTCACATTCTGGTAACACTAACAATATTTAAAACTTTTTCATTTTTTAATATAATGATCTTTGATGTTACTATTGTAATTGTGGTGTGAGGCACCACGAACAATGTCCATATAAGATGGCAAACTTAATAAATGTTGTGTATGGTTTAACTGCTCTACCTACTGCTATTCTTGTCTCTCTCCCTCCCCTAAGACCTCCTTATTCCATGACAAGAAAATATTGAAATTAAATCAATTAATATCCTTACAATGTTTTCTAAGCATTCAAATGAAAGGGATAGTCAATTCATAAGGCAAACTTCATTGTTGTTTTTTTAATAACCATTTTTATTTATAGTATTAGGTTCCAATTTTTCTCCATCTTATCCTCCCTCCCTTTCCCCCTCATTGTGGCACACATTCAGATATGGGTTATACATGTATGATTATGTAAAACATGTCTTATTTTAAGAAATTGTCATAGCCAACCCAACCTTCAGCAACCACCACCCTGATCAGTCAGCAGTCATCAACATCAACCCTCCACCAGCAAAAATAAAACAAACAAATAGGCAAATAAATAAATGAAAAGTTACAGCTCACTGATGGTTCATATAATGGTTAGAATTGTTACCAATAAAGTTTATTTTAATTAAGATATGTATATTTTAGACATTTTTAGACATTTTAGACAAAACATACTATAATATGGTATAAACCTAACTTTTATATGTACTGGGAAATGAAAAAAGTCAAGAGACTCACTTTATTGAATATTAACTTTTTTGGAGCATTCTTGAATCTAAACCACAATATCTCCAAAGTATACCTATATAGTGTTCGCAGTTAGCATATGTATGGGTTTTCCTCCAGTTTGGCTCATCGGCAATTGAATAGGATTGGAGGAAGTGAATGGCAGTGGATGGTGGAAGTAATTCAGGGAGGTAGTTTGCAAGGAATGGCATTAAAAACAATAGAGAACATTGTTGGTGGAGCTGTGAACTGATCCAACCATTCCAGAGAGCAATTTGGAAGTATGCCCAAAGGAGTATGGGACTGTTCATTCCCTTTGACCCAGTGGCACCACTGCTAGGTCTGTATTCCAAACAGATCATAGAAGAGGGAAAAGGACCCACATGTACAAAAATATCTATAGCAGCTCTCCTTGTGGTAGCAAAGAATTGGAAATTGAGGGAATGCCCAGCAATTGGGGAATAGCTAAGCAAGTTGTGGTATATGAATATAATGGAACACTATTATGCTGTAAGAAATGATGAGCAAAAGGATTTCAAAGAAACCTGGAAGGACTTACATGAACTAATACTGACTAAGAGGAGCAGAACCAGGAAAACATTGTACACAGTGACAGAAACATTGTGTGATGAACTACTGTGATAGATTTGGCTCTTCTCAGCAGTGCAATGATCCAAAACAAATTCAGAGAATGCATGATAGAGAATGTTCTCAACAGGCAAAAAAAACCAAAAACGTGTGGATTATGAATGCAGACTGAACCATACTGTTTCTATTTTTGGACTGCTTTTTTCCTTCTTTTTTGAGGTTTTTCTCTTGTGCTCTGATTCTTCTTTCACAATATGACTAATGCAGAAATATGTTTAATGTGATTATACATATATAACCTATATCAGATTGTTTTCTGTCTTGGGGAGGAGGGGTGAAGGGAGGGTGAGAGAAAATATTGGAACTAAAAATCCTTTGAAAATAAATGTTCAAAACTATCCTTAAATGTAACTGGAAAATAATGAAATACTTTTATTTAAAAAATTAAAACAAAATCATTTAAGATTACTGAACAATGTAGATGCAAATTGGGTTAAGTGAAGTCTGAGGGAATTGAAGTCAGAGCATCAGTAATAATATAAGAAAGTACAAGGGGGTGTTATGTGCTGAGAGTAATAGTGAGGTTGAAGAATGGGAATGATTAGGTACAGGGAGAGAAAATGGTAAGAGGTCAATGGTCAAATAGAGGAATGTCAGTGTTTATAATGAGGGGAATGCAATATTCCTCTAGCCAGGTAGCAACATTTTGAAGTATGTGACTACTGCATTATATGACTTGAGGTAGAGTATATTAATTTTATTGTTGTTTAATCATTTTTTCAGTTCTATTCAACTTTTTGTAACCCTTTTTTGAGATTTCCATGGCAAAGATAGTGGACCAGTGTGCATTTCCATCTATATCTCATTTTTTCAGATGAGAAAAATGAGGCAAACAAGGTTAAGAAAGTATCACATTGTAATACAACTAGTAAGTATGTAAGGCCATATTTGAGGTCAGGCCTTCCTTACACCAGACCCTGTGCTATATCCACTGTGAAACCTAGCTGCTCCAGAGTGTACAAATAGGGCATGGAGTTTAAGGAAACAGTAATTGGAAGTTTCAGAAGTCTGCAGGTACTTTAACATATAGATCTTGAAATTTCTCACTCGAAAGGCAGAAATTGGGGAAAAGAAGAAGACAATTCAGGCACTGAATTCCCTAGAAAAGCATGGCAAATGTCCTAGGAGGTAGTTTTACAAAAGGCATCATAACCTGATGGTATGTAAAATTTGAAACTCTGAACTTTAAAGGATAAGAGGTTTCTGAATGACAGTAGTAAGAGGAGAATCTGAAAGTAGCAACAAGAACTATTATAATGCCTCATCCAGGACAATTGTTTATATAAGGAAGGGGTTGAGGAGCAGATATAGTCAATGGTACAGAGAAGGACAGGGATATTGTGTTGTTAGGCTGACCCAGGTCAAGATGAAGGCTAATAAATAGAAAGTTTGTTAGTGAGAGAGATCTAGGCTCATAAGATCATAGGATCATGGAATTAGGAATTAGAGTGACCTTAGAAAGTAATGGAGTCTGGTGGGAGCTAGATGGTGCAGTGGATAAAGCATTGGCCCTGGATTCAGAAGGACCCGAGTTCAAATTTGACTTTTGACACTTTACACTAGCTGTCTGACCATGGGCAAGTCACTTAACCCTCATTGCCCAGAAAGAGAGAGAGAGAGAGAGTGTGTGAGAGAGAGAGAGAGAGAGAGAGAGAGAGAGAGAGAGAGAGAGAGAGAGAGTAATGGAGTCTACTCTCTTCATTTTAAATAGGAGGAAAATGGGACTGAAAGAGTTTATTATTTGCCCAAATAGCTAGTTAAGTGTCTGAGACAACATTTGAACTCAGGTCTTATACTCTAAGGCATGTGCTCCACCACTACATAACCCATGTACTTTTACTGCCACCTGGGCAAGTTTACTTACTATGAGATAGTAATTCAGGATGGGATAGTGGAAGGGCTATGTAGGATTGTAGTGGGTCTTTGCATTCCTTATCCTCAAACACACCCTCCTTTATTTTCTGCTGCTGTTTATAGCAGCTCTCCTTCATGCCCTTACTTTGTCTCATACCCCAGTGCACACAGGGATTTAAATTAAAATCCATTTAAATAAATGAAATTTCATTCAGTATCATTTATTTGAAAGTCACAGCCAGCTTTGAAGATGTAAGGTATTATTCATGAAACTGAAGGTAAACCTACTGTCTTGTTGAGATATGACCAATTGACAAAGTTCTAGGCTTTCATGGGAACTTCTCAAAATATTGTTCTACTTGGACTAAACTATTTGATAAATATGTGTTATTTTGTTTAGGTATTTGCCCTTTTCATAAAAATCTAACACTTCCATTCAGATACGTTCACACATTCTTTTATAAAAAAATATTTACATAAAAATTGATTTTCTGTACATGGCAACACCAAAAAAATTCTGAACTTTTTTTTGCAGGTTTTTTTGTTTTTCCAGAGTTAACTCTTATGTTACAAATATATAATTTCCTGTTTCTACATATAAGCATCCATAAGACACAGGCAAGATAATTCAAAGTTGTTGGAATGTTTTTTCCATTCACCTCTAGGGCATTACACATGAGTAATGCAATTTGGAAGGAGGATGCCAATATTTAAAAATCATAGATCAGGTTATAGGTAAATACTAGCCTGGCATGATTAATTGTCCTTAATATTTAGGTTTATATTTCAATTTACATTAAGTTGCAAATTACAGTTTGTAATAAATACTGAGTATGGGGAAAATGCTGATTGAGCTGGGTAAGTTGCTTTTGTGGTTTCCATCTTGTTTATCATATCCTACCAAATATATGACAGCCATAAAAAAGTATTAGAAGAAAAACTATGGGAGAAGCATTTAATAAAATACTCAATGTTTAATTTAATGGAATTTATAATTTTATATTGAAGTAATTAATCCTTTTTTTAAAAGGTATCCTATAGAATAAATTAAATGGAAATGTTTTATCATTAAAAATTATATCACTAACTATTGTATGAATAATGAAAGGATGGACTAAAAGAAAGTCTTATTTTATCTTTTGCTCTAGAATATGGGGTTTTTAATCTTTTTTCTGTTATGTTTCCTTTTGACATGCTGGTGCCTATGGACTTAGAATAAAGTTCTTAAATAACTAAAGGAAAAAGGAAATTTTAGTTAAAAGTTAGTGAAAAAAAAGATTTTTTTTTAAATTTCACATCCAAGTTCATGGACCCTTAAAATGTGTCCACATACCCAAGACAACAAATTATGAACCAATACAACAATGGGATCTCCTCTTGTTCACATAGAATTCTGTGCATGTCATATTTGGACATTATCTTTACTTGGTCCTACTTAAAAATCTCAAAATCTACCCTCTAACCACTCCCTGACAAACTTAGAAATATATCATCATAATGTTTACTCTGTATATTCAGGCTAGTGATTAGGGCCCAATTCTACCCTATTTTCCAGTATTTGGAATTTAGAGGTTCATGAATAGAGAATAATGAAGAGGAAGGAAATACCCACTAAAAGGAAGTTGAACTCAGTAATTAAAACAAACAAAAAGCAAACAGTGAAGGTGCTGAAGAACAGATGATTAAAAAAAAAACTGATTCCTCATGACAGTGAGATGGGGGATTACTAGAATAAAATACTGGATAATTAATTGATTATTAACCAACAAACTGATTTTTTTCCTAATTGAAATATGCTCAAAACAGTTCTGTGATGCTGATTCAAGCATAAGGGGTGGGGGGAGCACTAGGAGATATCTTATTAGGGATTCCCTAATTATACAAAAGATTAAGGGAGAAAAAAGTTTGGGAGAGAGTGTTATTGGATTCTAGGGCAAGTGAGTCAGCCTCTACTAATAGGTCTCTGATCTCCTGAGCTCTGACCTCCAGACCATGATTCATCCAAAACCTTCCTAGACACAAGGGCTTGACCAATGAAGACATCTTACTGTATACTCCTCTGTCACTCATACATTTGCCCTCCCCCCAGAAACAGTAATTAAATCAATGTTACCACCATTATTGGAGTGAACATTCTAATCTACTGTTCCATAGCTCTATTCACTCTCTCTGTTACTGAGTAGCTCTAACATCAAGTGTTATTCATCAACCATTCACCTATACATGTCAAATTGCTCTAGTAGATTTAAAACTATTTATTGTTACTTGATTGATTGGCTGAAGGACTAACCTCCTCCTCCACTCCAGAGCTATTACTCATCCCTTGGCCTATACACCTGCTGCTCTTCAGTTTTTTCCCCTGTTATTGAGATTGTTCTTCTTTGATAACTTTTGTGACTTTCAATATTGTATTGTATAGAGAGACCTTTGTCTCACTTCTTTTAGTTTCCCTCTTTTTTGTTTATGTTACAGATTGAATTATTGCTCTTTTATTGGAGGTCAAAGAAAAAGCTGTAGCATGTACAGAGCCACACCCTGCTCAAAGCATCTTCGCAGACAAGCTAAACCATGTTACAGGGAGCCAAGAGCCCTCAAGCCATCCAATGAGTGTTGAGGATGTTTACCTCAAATAAGTGAAAACTTCCTTTGATGGAACAGGCAGATAAGAACAATTTGTTCCAGTGACTGAAGCAATTGCTGCAGAGTGCTTAGAACTTAGACATCAAAATTGCCAAGGTAATCCACTACATGCAAGACCATCATCCATGGTCTTGCCACTGAATTTCATCTTGCCACTGAATTTTAATGATTCTGGAAGACCGAGTGAGGCTGATGACTTAGAACAACTCTGCCTCACTTAAATCCAATTCATGAGCAAGTCAACCTATCATGTCTTAGTTGCTCCTCTTTGAAAACAAAGGATGAACAGCTATGTATATACCAGGCTAAGCAGTGGGGTTACAAGCACAAACACACAACACAAATCAAAACAATTCTTGCTTTCTGAGAACTTATTTTAATTATAGTTGTATACACATGCATAATACATACACACAAATTCATTTAAACACGTAAGAATATATATGCCCTCCTTAATTTCCCTGCCTGAATTCAGGGAAAGAAACTCTAACACATATCGTATCATATAAAAATTTTGATTCAGGGTAATTTTATTTTATTTCACAATTTTTTTAATTATATGAAGCCAAATGGTTATTTTGGTGATATGCAAAGATGCAGATTATACAGAAATGTTGGATAAGGGAGATGTGTTTTGATAATATTTATATTTTATATGAATAGAATTTTATTTTCCAAAATATATATAAAAACAAATTTTAACATCAATTTTTTAAAAATGTGTGTTCCAACTTTTCTTCCTCCTCCATTCCCACCCCCCCACCCACTAGAACTCAAGCATTTCAAAATAAGTTATACATGAGTAATCATGAAAAACATTCCCACATTAGCTAGGTTGTAAGAGAAAACAGTCAAAAAAAAACCCAAAACTTCAGATTGAGGAATTATCAAAGAGGAAAAAATATTTTAAAAATGTGTTTCCAGGGGCAGCTAGGTGGTGCAGTGGACAGGGCACCAGCTCTGGAACCAGGAGCACCTGAGTACAAATCCGGCCCTAGACACCCAACACCCACTAGCTGTGTGACCCTGGGCAAGCCACTCAACCCCAATTGCCTCACCAAAATAAAAAAAGAAAAGAAAAAAAATGTGTTTCCATCTATTTTCAGATACTATCACTTCTTTCTCTGTAGATGGGTTGTCATTTTCATAAGTCCTTCAGGGTTATATTGGATCATTGCCTTGCTGAAAATAACCATGTTTCCCAGTAGATAATCTTATACTACTGCTGTTATTTTGTATACAGTACATTTCACTCTGCTTCAGTTCATGTAGGTCTTTCCAGGTTTTTCTGATAGTATCCTGTTCATCATAACCTAAATAAAGTACCTTAAACTTGACAAAGAATTTTCTTCACATTAGCCCAGCAAAGTAGGTACTATATGTTCTGCCATTATATTCAATCATCATAACTATTTCCCTCCCTCCTATTCCCTTCCCATGATATTTACTCTATTTTCTATCTTCTTTTAAACTATTCCTCCTCAAAAGTGTTTTACTTTTGACTGTCCCCTCCTCTACTCTGCACTCCCTTTTTTTTCACCCTTCCTTCCTTATCCTCTTCCCCTCCTACTTTCCAGTAGGGTTAAATAGATTACTACTCCCAACTGGGTGTGAATGTTATTCCTTCCATGAGCCAACTCTGATGAGTTTAAGGTCTTTGAGCTAATTCTGTGTTCCAAATTTTCTTCCTCCCTCTCTCCTCAACGCTCCCTATGAAACCAAGCAATTCAATATGTCAAACTTGTGCAGTTATGCCAAACATCTTTAACTTCCTTGAAAGTATTTTAATTTTTACTGCTCTCTCCCCCAATCTGCCCTTCCCTCCTTCCCCTCTCCTGCCCCCACCCCTGCCTTATCTCCCTCCCCTCCCTCAGGGCAAAAATATATTACTATACCCACTTGAGTATGTATGTTAGTCCTTCTTTGAGTCAATTCTGATGACATTAAGGTTCACTCACTCCACAATTCCTTCCTCCTCTTCCCCTCCCCTCCATAAGGTTTTTTCTTGTTTCCTTCATGTGAACAACCTCTGCCCAGACCATCACTCCCCTTCCCCCTCCCGCAGTCTATTTCTCCTACACCTCAACCCTATTTTAAAGATGTCATCATGGGTTAGTTAGGTGGCACAGTGGACAATGCACCAGCCCTGGACCCAGGAGGCCCCAAGCCCAAATCCAGCCCCAGACATAAGACACCCCACCCTGTGTGCTCCACAAAGAACAAAACATAAATGCTTTACAGATATCGTCCCTTCATATTCAGTTCAGACCTGTGTCCTCTGTTAATTCCTTACTGAGATAGTTCTTATGAGTTCGAAGTATTATGTTCCCATGTAGGAATATAAACAGTTTGATTTTTTAATATCCCTCATGAAGTCTTTTTCCTGTTTATCTTTTTATGCTTCTCCAGGGTCTTGTATTTGAAAGTCAAATTCTCTATTCAGTTCAGGTATTTTCATAATAAATGCCTGAAAGTCTTCTTTCTCCTTGAAATTCCATGTTTGCCTGTGAAAGATGATGCTTAGTTTTGCTGGGTATGTGACTTTTGGCTGTAGTCCCAGTTCCTTTGCCCTCTGGAATATTATATTCCATGTCCTCTGGTCCTTTAATGTAGAAGCTGATAGATCTTGCTTTATCCTTATTGGAGCTCCACAGTATTTAAATTCCTTTTTTCTAGCTGCTTGCAATATTGTCTCCTTGACCTGGGAGTTCTGGAATTTGGCTATAATATTCCTGGAGGTTTTCCTTTTGGGATCTCTTTCAGGAGGTGATCGGTGGATTCTTTCAATTTCTATTTTAGCTTCTGCTTCTAGAATATCAGGGCAATTTTCCCTCACAATCTCTTGGAGGATGGTGTCTAAGCTTTTGTTTTGGTCATGGTTTTCAGGTAGTCCAATGATTTTCAAATGATCTCTCCTAGATTTATTTTCCAGGTCAGCTGTTTTTCCAAGGAGATATTTCACATTGCCCTCTATTTTTTCATTCAATTGGATTTGCTTTATTGTGTCTTGGTTTCTCTTAAGGTCACTAGCTTTCATTTGTTCAATCCTAATTCTTAGGCAATTATTTTCAGCAGGCAGTTTTTTAATCTCCTTTTCCATTTGACTTTTCAAACTGTTGACTTTTTTCTCATGACTCTCCTGCATTGCACTCATTTCTCTTTCCATTCCTTCCTCTCTTTCTCTACATCTTCATTCTATCTCTCCTACCTTCTCTTAAAAGTCCCTTTTGAGAGCTTCCATGGCCTGAGGCCAGTTCATATTTTTCTTGGAAGCTTTGGATGTTGGAGCTTTGACCCTGTTATTATCTTCTTCTGAGGATGTATTCTGGTCTACCTTTCCCCCAAAGAAGTTTTCAATGGTCTTCTGCTTTCTCTGCCTACTCATCCTGGCTTACTATTTCTTGACTTTTTACTCCTTCTTAAAGTGCAGTGCTGCTTCCAGGACACACTGTTCATGCTACAGAATGGCCCAGGGGGTGATTAGGCTTCTTCTCAGCCTACCTGGCTTGTGAGTAATCACAGCCACTTTCTCTTTGACCCGGAAACAGAAGTCTGATTGAAATCTGATTCTCTATGGTCAGAAGCTTGGTGTGCTTTTGCCCCTCCCCCACTGGGCCACCACCACTTGATTCAGCCCACTGGTTCAAACACAGGGCACTTTGCCCCAACTCCAGTAGATACTGCCTCCACTTCACCCTGGCCTACCACCGAGCCCCCTCACCAGTCCGTGATTGGAGCCTCAGAAGCTGCTGGTGCAGAAGACTCTGACTTGCACTGGAAGCAGTGTCCCTGGCTGGGTCCAGACTGTGTGCTCAGCTGTTCAGCCTGATCAGTAGGTTGTCAGAATTGCCTTCTTTTGAGGAGAAATAGTCTCACTCTGTTCTTATGTGCATTAGGCTGTTCTGGGTTTTGATTTTTTTTCTGCATTACTTAGGCGTGAATGGACGGGTTTATCTGGAGCTTGTGGGAGTTACAGCCTCTCCTCTGCCATCTTGGCCTCTCAATAATATTTAATGTTAACAATACCTCAGAATTTTAATGACCTGAAGCCTTAATTGGTTTAAACAGTATAACTTGGTAGCTGAACAGCACAAAGTAAAACACATACATGCATACATACAAACACATGCACAAATATACATACACAACTACCACCACCGTTAACAATAACAACCAATAAAATTTTGGACTGCATTAATATATGAAAATATACAACCAATAAAATGCTGCTGTGTATAGCCCAAGACAACACTTCAGTCCATCCTGAACATTGTTGCCAAAGAAACTTTCCTTAAGTGCATATCTATGTGACTTCCTCACTCAGTCACATCCAATGGCTTCCCATTGTCCATGGGATAAAATAAAGACTCATTTGTTTATGTTCTAAAGCCCTACATAACCTGGCCCTAGCCTATCTTGCATTCTCATTGGACCTAATTCCTATTCCACGTGCTGCAGTCCAGATAAATGGAAAAAGTCTCTATTCTACACACACACAACATTTCATCTCCTGGCTATATGCTGCCTCAAATGCTTGCAATGTAATTCATCTTTACCTTGGCCTCATAGAGTCCTTCCCTTCCTTTAAGACATAGCTCAAGCAAGATGTTCTGCATGAAGTTTTTCTTGATCACTCCAAAGACTACTGCCTTGCCTTCAAAACTACATAATACTTAATTATGCTGCGTATTTTTTATAGTTATTCATCTTATATTTATGCTCTACATGTTATTTTTCTCACCCATTAGAATGCCATCTCTCTGTGAGTGACTGCTTCTCACAGTACAGGGTCTCAACACTTAGAAAGGGATTTGGCAAGAGTTAGAGCCTAATAATGCTTGTTGAATGATTGATTATTGTTCTGGGTTTCAGCCCAAGGTACCACGTTATTATGAAATTATTATTAATGAAATGAATAAATTGATGTCAGGAAAAAGGAAAAAAGGCTTATGATTACTTAAAGAAACCTCAACTACTTAGTCTTTAAATGAGGATACTATGAGAAGCAATGCTGTACAGTGGAGTCTGTTTCAATGGTTTTTGTGACCCTGAGCAAGACACTTAATCTAGCAGTAGTCTAGGCCATTCTCTCTCTTTTTGTCCTCTTTTTTATTAAGAATTTTTATTTTCGGGGCGGCTAGGTGGCGCAGTGGATAAAGCACCGGCCCTGGATTCAGGAGTACCTGAGTTCAAGTCCGGCCTCAGACACTTAACACTTACTAGCTGTGTGACCCTGGGCAAGTCACTTAACCCCAATTGCCTCACTAAAAAAAAAAATATTTTCCCAAATTACATGTAAAATACAAATTTTGACTTTGATTTTTTAAAACTTTGTGTTTCAAATTCTCTTCCTCACTCCCTCCCCAACCCCCCCAAGATCTCAAGCAATTCAATATAAGTTATACATGAGTAGTCATGAAAAACATTTCCATATTAGTGAGGTTGTGAAAGAAAACAAAAAGAAAACTTCAGATAAAGGAACTAATAAAAAATTATGCTTCAATCTGTATTCAGATACCCTGAATTCTTTCTCTGTAGATGGATTGCATTTTTCATAAGTCATTCAGAGTTGTCTTGGATCATTGCATTACTGAAAATAACTAAGTCATTCACATCAGGATATTTTAGAATATTTCTGTTATTTTGTATACAGTACATTTCACTTTGCATCAGCTAATGTAGATCATTCCAGGGTTTTCTGATAGCATCCTGCTCATCATTTTTTATATTAAAAAACATTCATATAGTATTTTAAAGAGAGATTTACTTATAATAAACCCATGAGGTTGATTACTACAACAACATTAACAGATAACATTTATATAGTACCTTATACCTGACAAAGAATTTTCTTTACTATAGCCAAGCAAAGTAAGTACGATAGGTTTTATCATCATCAACCAATCATCATCAATGAAACTTCATATTCATCAGTCAATCCTCCTCCTCACCAATCAATCCTCATCTTCATCCAGTCATCATGAATCCATCACTCAATCTCTCAATCATCATCATCCTCATATCACATTACTCTTGCTTCTGCTTCAATTTTTTTCTTTTTTTCTTTTAGAATTTTATTTTCCCAAGTTACATTAAAATACAAATTTTGACATCAATTTTTAAGACTTTGTGTTACAAATTCTCATCTTCCCTCCCTCCTCAACCCCCCCCCCCCAAGAACTCAAGGAATTGAATATAAGCTATATATGACCAGTCATGCAAAATATTTCTCCATTAGCCAGGTTGTGAAAGAAAACAAACAAAAGCAAAACTTTAGATAAGGAAAATAACAAAAAAATATGCTTCAATCTGTATTCAGACACCATCAGTTCATTCTCTGTAGATGACTGCATTTTTCATAAGTCTTTCAGAGCTGTCTTGGATCATTTCATTGCTGAAAATAACCAATTCATTCACAAAATACCATCTTACAATATTGTTGTTATTTTGTATACAGTATATTTCACTTTGCATCAACTCATGTAGGTCTTTTTGGGTTTTTCTGATAGGATCCTGTTCATCATTCTTTTCATAGTAAACTACATTTATATAGTACTTTAAAAAAAGATTACCTTATAATAAACCCATGAGGTTGATTCTTGCAACAACAGTAATAGGTAATATTTATATAGCACCTTATATCTTCACAATAGCCCAGCAAAGTAACATGTTTTATCATCATGATCATCAATTATCATCAATCAATTCTCAGCATCAATAAATCCTTATCTTCATCAATTAATTCTCCCCCTCATCAATCAGTCCTCATCAATCAATTCTCATCGTTCTCCAATCATCATCAACCCATCAATCATCATCATCGTACATTACTCTTGCCTCTGTTTCAAAATTTCTTCAGTTACTATTATTAAATATTTCCCTCCATCCTATTTCCTCCCCCATGATATTTATTCTATTTTCTATCTTCTTTCATCCTATCCCTCCTGAAAACTGTTTTGCTTCTGACTGCCCTCTCCCCCAATTTTACCTCCCTTCTTTCACCCTTCCCTCCTTATCCTGTTCTCCTCCTACTTTCCTTCAGGGTTAGATAGATTACTTCACTCAATTGAGTGTGTATGTTATTCCCTCCTTGAGCCAACTCTGAAGAGATTAAGGTCTTTGAGCCAATTCTGATGAGTGTAAGGCTCATTCAGTGCCCCACTCCTCCCTCATCTCTCCCCTATTCCATAATCCCTTTCCTGCTTCTTTCATGTGGGATTTCATCCCATTCTCTCTCTCCCTTTCCCCCTCCCCCAGTGCAATCTTCTTCCACCTCAATTGTACCCTAAAGATTTCATCAGGGGCAGCTAGGTGACACTGTGGCACCCAAACTGGACCCAGGAGGACCTAAGCCCAAATTCAGCTTCAGACGCAAGACACGCACCCACTGCACCTCCCCAGGCATGCCACACAACCCTGACCACCCCACCAAAAAGAAAAACAAAAAAATAAATGCTTTACAGGTATCATCCCTTCATAATCAATTCCCCTGTGCCCTCTGTCTAAATTTATTCATATCATCTGCCCTAATGCTGAGAAAGTTCTTATGAGTTAGAAGTATCATACTCTCATGTAGGAAAATAAACAGTTAAACCTTTTAACATCCCTCTTTATTTCTTTTTCCTGGTTGCCTTTTTTATGCTTCTCTAGGGTCTTGTGTCTGAAATTCAAATTTTCTATTCAGTTCAGGTTTTTTCATCACAAGTACCTGAAAGTCATCTTTTTCATTGAATTGCCATATTTTCCCCCAGAAAGATTATACTCCATTTTTCTGGGTAGGTGATTCTTGGTTGTAATACCAATTCCTTTGTCCTCTGGAAAATCATATCCAAGCCCTCCAATCCTTTAATGTAGAAGCTGCTAGATCTTGTGTTATCCACACATTACTTGAATTGTTTCTTTCTGGCTGTTTGCAATATTTTCTTCTTGACTTGGAAGCTCTGGAATGCGCTATAATATTCCTGAAAGTTTTCATTTTGGGATCTCTTTCAGGAGGCGATTGACAGATTCTTTCAATTTCTATCTCACCTTCTGTTTCTAAAATAGAAGGGCAATTTCATCCTGACAATCTCTTGGAAAATGATGTCTAAGCTCTTGTACTGATCATGGTTTTCAGGTAGTCCAATAATTTTCACATTATATCTCCCAGATGTATTTTCCACCTCACCTGTTTTTCCAAGAAGATATTTCACATTACCCTCTTTTTTTTATTCCTTTCAGTTTTCTTTATTGTGTCTTGGTTTCTCATAAAGTCATTAGCTTCCATTTGTTCAATCCTAATTCTTAGGCAATCATTTTCTTCGGAGAGCTTTCCCATTTGGCTTTTCAAGCTGTTGACTTTTTTTCCTCATGACTTTCCTGCATCACTTTCATTTCTCTTTCCATTTTCCCCCTCTACCTCTCTTACTTTATCTTCAAAGTCCTTTTAGATTGCCTTTATGTCCTGATATAGATTCATTTTTTTTCTTGGAAGCTTTGGATATAGAAGGCCTCACATTGCTGTCCTCTTCTGAGGGTGCTCCTCAATCTTCCTTGTCACTAAAGAAACTTTCTATGGCCCACATCTTTCTCTGTCTGCTCATCTTGCCAGCCTATTTCTTGACATTTAACTCTTTCTTTAAGTGAGGCACTGCCTCCAGGCCGTACTGTCCAAAGCTTCAGGGGTTCCAAGGTGGTATGATTGAAGGAGTGATAGGTTCTTCATTCACCTGGACTGTGCTTTTGTTTGTAAATAACCCCAGGCCTACTTGCTCTTCAACCAGAAAACACAATTTTTGTTTTGCTAGATTGATAGCTCTGGTGAGCCTGTGCCCGTATACATACTGAGCTGCCAACACTCAAGACTACTTCCTAGTTCCCAGTACGGGTAAAACAACTGAGCTCTGACTCAGTGCCAGCAGAGATCCCTGTAGTCTCCCCCTGGCCAACTTCTCAGCCCTCTCACCAAACCATTGACCATTCTCTCACATAATAACTTATGGAGAAGGTAATAAGCTTCTTTGGTAAAGAGAGTTTCCTCATCAAAGAGCTCCCAAATGAATGAAATAACTGAGTACCTATCATAATGAAGATACTTTGGATACACATTATAGCTAGTTTCATAATTTGGCTAGGTCAAAGAGAAATTTGTCCTCTTCTGTTCAGCAAACTATCAACAATGCATATAAGTAACAGAAAGGAAGATTTTTGTTTGACTATTTTTTTCTAATAATTACAACTATTAGAAAAATGTTCTACCTAAGGAGGTAATAGGGTCTCCATTGGTATAGGTATTCAAGCAAGATGCTAAATAACTATTTGGCAAAGCTACTATAGCAAGAGTTCTTCCCTTTGGTTCTATGGACCTCCATGCTATTTAGGGGTAGATTTTCAGGGGAAGGGAAGCTTAGATGGGAAAATTGCAATTTCATTCAAACATATTTCTTTTTCTTTGTAATCCTTTGTATTGTGTGCATATAAATACTGATAAGTGGTTTATCGGTTTCATCAGGTACCCAAAAGTGTCCATGATACACAAAAAAAGTAAAGTACCCCTGCTATAGATAGTTATATCACTTAGTTACACTTGGATAATATTTCCCCTGTGGTTTCTTCTAACATTGAAATTTAGATTCTGTGTGATGACTTCATAAAATTCACTTAAAGTGGCTGTTTATTTAGATTATCATCATATTATTTTAACAATGTCTTCCTAGAGTTGAATGTAGAACAGACCTATTTGCCACTATTGTCATCATTATTTTCTGACAAAAAATGCTCCACACTTTGTGATTCCTGTGTTGTTCTTTTTTGATGTTTTTTACTATTGGAAGGTTTTTATATTTATGGATCGCAAAATCTCAGTTTCTCATATTATTGACTCTCTCTATATATACACACACACATATAGACATGTGTGTATATATGTGTATATGTGAATATATGTGTGTATATACATATATAGATATATTTTTTCTCTATTTAAAGTATAATCTGTAATTTTAGTGGCATATGGAAAAGTAGATTCATACTCAAAGTTATCTATCGATTCAAGTCCAATAATTTAAATATATATTAATTAGTGGTAGAGATCAGTATCATTGCAAAAAGAGAAAATAATATGTCTTTGGCTGTGAAGAAGGAAATTAATTGCCATCTTGCTTTTCCTATTGGGTATAAACATAGGGTGAACTTGAACAATTGCTGATTCCCTTTATCCATCCTAGGTAATCATTTAAAAATGGTGAGGCAATATCTTGATCCAGAGAACCCCACAAAATCATGCAAGTCAAGGGGTTCAAATCTCTGGGTTCACTTCAAGAATACCTGTGAAACAGCCCAAGCTATCAAGGGAATGCATATCCAAAAATCTACCGAGTATTTGAAAGATGTCACATTGAATAAACAATGCGTTCCCTTCTGTTGATATAATGGTGAAGTTGGCAGGTGTGCCCAGGCTAAGCAGTGGGGTTGGACACAGGATCCTTCTCCCCAAAAGAGTGCTAAGTTCTTGCTGCATATGCTTAAAAATGCAGAAAGTAACACTGAACTGAAGGGTTTGGATGTGGATTCTCTTGTCATTGAGCACATCCAGGTTAACAAGGCCCCCAAAATACAATGCTGGACTTACAGGGCTATTGGTCGAATCAACCCATACCTGAGTTCCCCTTGCCATATTGAGATGATGCTGACTGAAAAGGAACAAATTGTTCCTAAACCATAAGAGGAGGTTGCTCAAAAGAACAAGATATCCCAAAAGAAACCGAAGAAACAAAAGCTTATGACACAGGAGTAAATGTGACATTAATATGCAAATAAAAGTGAAATTAAACAAACAAAAAAGAACAATGGCTGAAACTATTACATAATGATAACCCTCTTATATTTTACTAGCAATAAGTTGATAGTTCTGGATGGAGGGCATAGTTCTCAAGTTGTTTCCTCTTCTTTGTGGATTTTTCATAGCTTATCCTGTTTATCAAGTAGTATACAAATGAAGTTAAAAGAAAGTAGCTAAAGGTTTGTGTTTTTAAAGCAATCTAGTCTTTACAATTAACTTTAAAGCAAAAATATCCTGAGAGCCAAAAGAATGGAAACAAGGACATTCCATTACACCTGAAAATAAATTGCACAATTACAGTTTATTGCTCTGAAAAGTAAAGGAAAAGCTAAATTCATTTAAAATAGCATATGCTGGCAGCAGTTCTTCTCACAGTACCTTACAAGGGACATAAAATTTAGGTATTATTGATACCACATGAATCAGTAATTAGAACTTGTTTAAAGAAACCACCCCCAAACCACTGTAACCATGGCCATATAATACTACAAATCACCTTCTAATTATATAGTTTTTGTTCAGGTTAATTGTGGCAAGGAGGCTGGCTTTGTTATTATATTGCTAAGCTTACACCTACAGTAAACACTACTCACATGGAAAATACCTGGTTAAATACTTGCCACAGATTTTAACCAGCCTCTAATTCAAAATAAGCACAGTATTATTTTTTTGTTTGTTTAGAACTATAAAATTCATTAAAATTATTTTTAATGATGTCTTTTGTTCTTATGTCATCTCTACCCTCCCTAATATCAACCACCCTTAATCATAGAAGCCATTTCTTAAAACAAAGAATAAAAATAATAAAAAGTCCAGCAAACCTAACCAACACCTATTAAAATTATGATATTATACACAATGTCCCATATTCATCCATACTACCACTGGAAGAAAAAAGGTATGTGTGTGTGTGTGGGGGGGGTTGTAATAGTTGGTGTCACTGGTTATCATTTGGCACACCTTTAGTCAGGAAGATTAAAATTTAAACCAAACTTCAGACGTTTAAATAGCTGTGTCAACCCTCAAAATCACAACCTGTCATAAATACCCATAACCTCTGAGAGCTCAGTTTTCTCACCTGTACAATAGGCACTTACACAATTGCCTTACTGACAGGATTACTACAAGGATCAAATCTAATGAGATAAGGTATGGGAAGCACTTTTTTCCAAGTACTGAACACCTCATTTAGCATCATTTTATGTGGCTTCCTTTGTTTCTCTATACGCATCATTTAAAATTTTTCATTACCTGGAATTTGAATATTGAGAAATTCAGAAGGGACTTAAGGATTTAGCAATGCCTCAGATTTATCCTTGTGAAATACATTGTTATTACATTGTAGAAGTACATGTGGAATATTAGGCATAATTTATGCTGCCACTTTATTGGATATTGTAATCTGACTTTTTAATTATAGTTTTTATTTTATTTTTTCCACTTATATTTAAAGAGAGTTTTCAACATAAATTTTAGTAAGATTTTGAGGTCCAAATTTTTCTCCCACTGTCCCTTCACTCCCTGCTCCCCCAAACCAGAAAACAATCTTATATAGGTTATCATATTAAACATATTGCCACATTAGTCATTTTGTGAGAGAAGAATCAGAACAAAAGGGGAAAACACAAAAGAAGGAAAAAACCAATAATAAAGAAACAAAAACCAACAACAAAAGTGAAAATAGTTTGCTTCAATCTGCATTCAGACTTCATGGTTATTTTTCTGGATGTGGTGAGCATTTTCCTTCATGAGTCTTTTGGCATTGTCTTGGATCATTGTATTGCTCAGAAGAGCTAAGTATATCAGAGTTGATTATCCCACAATGTTGGTGATACTGTGAGCAATATTCTCTTGGTTCTGTTCATTTCACTTATCATCAATTCATGTAAGTCTTTCCAGGTTATTCTGAAATCCATGTGCTTATCATTTCTTATAGCACTAGAGTATTCAATTACATTCATATACCACAACTTGTTTAGCCATTCCCAAATTAATTGGCATCCCCTCAATTTCCCATTCTTTGCCACCACAAAAACAGCAGCTATAAATATTTTCTTGTACATGTAGGTCCTTTCCCATCTCTTTGGGATATAGACCTAAGTATTGGTATTGCTGGGTCAAAGGGTATACACAGTTTCATAGCTTTTTGGGCATGGTTCTGTGAGATTTAAAATTGGATATTAGATCATAAATCTCCCCTCTTTAACCTTTCCCTTAATTTATCTCCCAGACTAGTAAATGGAAGAAGCTTCTGGTTTTCTAGTTAGAGCTTTTATTGTATGGTAGTTACAAGGTGATGTTGATTAGAGGGATAGGAAAGTAGAAATACAAAACAAATCATCTTAAGTCTAAGCTTAGTCTATATTCCATAAAAAACTCACCAAAACCCAAGGCCACCTTTGGGGAGAGAGAGAGACCGTGTCAAGCGCGTGCTGCTGCTAACTGCGAGCCGGGCCGAGTCGAACTCCAGTCAGCGTCTGGAGTACTGCTCAGTCAGGAGACCAGCAGAGCAGGAAAAAGCTCCCACTTCCGTTCTCTCCTTGCCTTTTAAGCTCACACCCCGGAAGTGGAGTGCTAGCAGGCTGACTGGCGTGCATAGTTCATGCCATTGGTCTCCTCCCTGAAAGGGTGGTCCTTAAAGAAAAACTGGTATCTCTCCATTATCGATAACTGACTGTTAAAACTTTTTACCACAGTTCCAAATTGCTCTCCAGAATGGTTGGATCAGTTCACAACTCCACCAACAGTGCATTAGGGTTCCAATTTCACATATTTCTCCAAAATTTATCATTTTCCTTTTTTGTCATATTAGCCAAATGGATAGGTGTGAGGCTGTACTTCAGAGAAGTTCTAAATCACATTTCTCTAATCAGTAGTTTGTAATCTGATTGTTTAAAAAAGCATCCATTATTGCTTATTATGTTCCCTTCCTTCTTCTTTTTATTCACTCCTTTCTCAAATGTGCAGTATTAAAGAGGCCAAGATAATTGTATTGCTGAAATATTATTTTTTAAAAAATAATAAACATTTTTGTTTAAAGTTCTGAGTTCCAAATTATATCCCTCATCCCCCACTCCTCAAATTAGCAAGCATTCAGATAAAGGTTTTACATGTGAAATTCTGTGAAACATTACCATAATAGTCATTTTATATAAAAAAAGTTTTGATCAAAGTAAAAATTAAAGAAGTGAAAAATAGCATCCTTCAGTCTGTGTTCAGTCAATATCAGTTATTTCTTTGGAGGTGGATAATATGCTTCATCATTAGTCCTTTGGGATTGTCTTGGATCATTGTATTGCTGAGAATAGTTGTCTTTCACAGTTCTTCATCAAACAGTATTGCAGTCATTGGGCACAATGTTCTCTTGGTTCTTCTTACTTAACTATACATAAGATCACACAAGTCTTTCCAGGCCTTTCTGAAATCAATCTGCTTGTTATTTCTGATAGCATAATAATATTCCATCACCATCATATACCACAGATTGTTTAACTATTCCCTTAATGATTGCTTTCCTTTGATTTCCAACTCGGAGCTACTATATAAAGAACTACTAGACATATTTTGGTACAGATAGTCTTTTTTTTTTTTCCTTTTTAGGGATGTTGGGATATAAACCTAGCAGTGGTATTGTTGGATCAAAAAATATGGACAGTTCTATAGCCCTTTTGGCATAGTTCCAACTTGTTCTCCAGAACAGTTGGATCTTTTCACAACTCCATCAACAATGGATTAGTGTCCCAGATTTCTCACATCCCTTCCAACATCCAAAATTTTCCTTTTTTGTTATATTTTCCACTCTGATAGGTGTGAGTTGATACCTCAGAGTCATTTTAATTTGCATTTATCTCATCAATAGTGATATAGAGTATTTTTTCATATGATTAGAGATAGTTTTTATGTTGTGATAAAATAATGGAATTTGGCAGATACCCAGGGGCCCACCTAATTGGTTTAGTATCATTTGAATTGGGTGAGAATGAGAAATTGACTAAGAACCTACTTAAGGATGATTGGATGGGGACTACACCTTGGTGGCCCTGAGTGACATGTTGGTGTATTACTGATGTCAACAAGAGACCACTCTGAACCAATCAGCTTGAAGGACCTCCCTTTTGGGGGAAGGAGATAGGAACTAGGAAGTGAATGCTCACTGATAGAAGAAGTCTCTTTATGGTGAAGAAGAGGCACATGGCAGGAGAGGGAGAACAGGAGTCCCCCTTGTTGTTTGAGACATCAGCTTGGTGGTAGAATTTCACATGGGCTGCTAGGAAAAGAAAGGTTTCTGTCTTGCTGGCTATACTGAATAGATCCAAGCTTTAATAAATCTTTATAAGAATAAACTCTTGCTGAATTTATTAGTGATTTTAGCCAGCTTTCCCGCAATATTGGGGAGGGGGCAGATTAGAACCCACAATTTAGATTTTAAACAACACAATTTCTTTTGTCTGAAAACTGCTTGTTGATATCTTTTCAGCATTTATCACTTGGGGAATGATTTGTATTTTCATAAATTTGACTCTGTTTTTTATATATTGGAGAAATGAGGTCTTTATCAAAAGGGATTTGTTTCAAAAATTCATTCCAAGTTTTCTGCTACCCTTGTAATCTTGGTTACATTAGTTTTCTTTGTCCAAAAACTTTTTAAATTTTATATAATCAAAATTACCTATTTTACATTTTGTATTGCTCTCCATAACTTCTTTGGTCCTAAATTCTTCCTTCATCCATAAATCTGATAGATGAGCTATTCTATGCTCTCTTAATTTACTTATGGTATCACCATTTATGTGTAAATCTTGTAACCATTTTGACCTTATTTTAGTATACGGTGTGAGATGCTGGTTGATAAGTAGTTTCTTCCATACTGTTTTCCAGTTTTCACAGCAGTTTCTATCAAATAATGACCTTTTGTTCCAAAAGCTAGGATCTTTGTATTTATCGCATGCTAGATTACTGTAGTCATTTATTATAGTGTAATTTGTACTGATTCTATTCCACTGATCCACCTCTCTTTTTCTTAGCCAGTAGCTGATTATTTTGATTATTACTGCTTTATAAAACAGTTTGAGATCTAGTATTGCTAGATTACTTTCTTTCATTTTTTCTTTGATTCTCATTATATCTTTGAACTTTTGTTCTTCCAGATGAATTATGTTATTATTGTTTCTAGATCTGAAAAAGATTTTTGATACCTTGATTGGTAGAGATTAAATTATTTAATTACTTTAGGTAAGACTGTCATTTTTATTATATTCGCTCAGCCTACCCATCAGCATTTAATATTTTCCAGTTGTTCAGATCTGACTTTATTTGTGTGAAAAATGTTTTATAGTTCTAGTCATATAATTCCTGTGTTGTCTTGGGAGGTAGACTCCCAAGAATTTTACATTGTTAACAATCATTTTAATTGAAATTTATCTTTATCAGTTGCTGCTGGACTTTGTTGGTAATGTATAGAAATGCTGATGATTTATGTGGATTTATTTTGTATCCTGCAATATTGCTAAAGTTGTTAATATTTTCAGGTAGCTTTCTAGTTGATATTCTAGGATTTTCTAAGTATACCATCATATCATCTGCAAAGAGTGATAGTTTTTTTTTCCCTCATTATCTATTCTAATTGCTTTAATTTCTTTTTCTTCTCTTATTTCTATATCTAACATTTCTTTCTTTTTATTTTTTTATTTTGAGTGAGGCAATTGGGGTTAAGTGACTTGCCCAGGGTCACACAGCTAGTAAGTGTCAAGTGTCTGAGGCCGGATTTGAACTCAGGTACTCCTGACTCCAGGGCCGGTGCTCTATCCACTGTGCCACCTAGCTGCCCCTATAGCTAACATTTCTAATACAACATTAAATAATAAGAGATTCTAATGGGCATTCTTGCTTTACCCCTGATTGTATTGGGAAGGCTTCTCACTTATCCCCATTAAAGATAATGCTTGCTGATGGTTTTAGATAAGTATTACTTATAATTTAAAGGTAATTACTTTTATTTCTATGCTCTCTGGTGTTTTAAATGGGAATGCGTGCTGTATTTTTTCAAAGGCATTTTCTGCATCTATTGAGATAATCATAAGATTATGGTTGGTTTTGTTATTGATAATTTTCCTAATATTGAACCAACCCTGCATTCCTGATATAAATCCCAACTGCTCACAGTGTAAGATCCTTGTGATGTATTGATTTAATCTTTTTGCTAGTATTTTTTGCATCAATATTCATTAGGAAAATTGGTCTATAATTTCATTTCTTTGTTTTGGCTCTTCCTAGTTTGGGTATCAGCACCATATTTGTCTCATAAAAGGAAATTTATAGAACTTGTTCAGTTATTTTCTCAAATAATTTATATAGTATTGGGGGTTTTTTTTAATATTGGTAGAATTTCTTTAATCCATCCGAGCCTGTGGAATTTTTTCTTAGGAAGTTCATTGATTGCTTGTGCAATTTCTTTTTCTAAACCTGGGTTATTTAGGGTATTTTATGTCTTCTTTTATTATGTGTAATTTATATTTCTATAGAATTCCATCCATTTCAGTTATATTGTCAAATTTGTTGGCTTATAATTGGGCAAAATACTTCTAATTATTGTCTTAATTTTCTTTTCACTGATCGTGACTTTGGCCCTTTCATTTTTGATAAGAGTTATTTGGTTTTCTTTTTTCCTTTGCTTGATCAAATTAACCAATGGTTTATCTATTTTATTTTTTTCATAAAATCAGCTTCTGGTTTTATTTATTAATTTAATGTTTTTCTTACTTTCAATTTTATTAATTTCTCTTTGGTCTTCAGAATTTCCAATTTGTTGTTTAGTTGTATATTTTTAATTTGTTCATTTTCTAGTTTTGTTAGTTGCATTCCAAATTCATTGATTCTGATTTTTCTCTCTTTAATTTATGTAAGCAGTTGGGGATATTGATTTTCCCCTAAGACCAACTTGGGCTGCATCTCATAAATTTTGATATATTGTATTACAAATGTCATTTCCTTGATGTAATAATTAAATGTTTCTATGACTTTTTTTTTTAGAATCAGATTATTTAAGTTCCAAATGACTTTTTTTTGGTGAGGCAACTGGGGTTAAGTGATTTGCCCAGGGTCACACAGCTAGTAAGTGTCAAGTGTCTGAGGCCAGATTTGAACTTAGGTCCTCCTGAATCCAGGGCTGGTGCTTTATCCACTGTGCCATTTAGCTGCCCAAATGATTTTTAATCTCTCTTTCAATTATCTTTTATTTAATGTAATTTTTATTGCATCATGATCTAAAAAAGATGTCTTCACTATTTTTTTTTTTTTTTTGCTTTTCAGAATCTGGTTAGGAGTTTTTTATGCCCTCATAATATATGTTCCATTTTTTTGTAGGTACCAAGTACTACTGAGAAGGTATATTCCTTTCTATTTCTATTCAAAGATGTATCATATCTCCAGATATATATCATATCTAACTTTTCCAGAATTTTATTCATTTCTTTAAATTCCTTCTTATTTATTTTTGGTTAGATTTATCCAGTTCTGACAAGGGAAGTTAAGGTCCAGCACTAGTATTGTTTTATTATGTTTTTCAACTTCTCCTTCAAATATTTTGATGATATACCATTTGGCTCATTTATGTTAAATATTGAAATAACTTCATTTTCTATGGTAACTTTTAACAAGATATTATTTCCTTCTTCAGCTCTTTTAATGATCTATTTTTTTCTTTCTCTGAAATCACAATTGCTACCCCTGCCTTCTTTCTTTCACCTGAAGCATAGTAGATTCTTTTCTAATCCTTTATGTTCATCCTGTGTGAATCTCTCTGCTTCAAATGTGTTTCTTGTAAACAACATATTCTAGGATTTTGGTTTCTGCTATCTGCTTCCATTTAATGAGTAAGTTCATCCCACATATATTTATAGTTAGAACTAATTGTTTATTTTTCTCATATATTTTGCCTGTTCATCCCCCCCCCCTTTCCCTCCTCACATGTGTTTTACTTCTGATCATTGCCTTCCCCAATATCCCTTCCTTTGATTCATTCCCCTCTTGCCCTTCTTTTATCTCCAACCATCTGTTACTGCCATACAGGGTAAGATAGATTTCTATATCCAAATTAGTGTTTATGTTATTCTCTCATTGAGCTAACTTTGATGAAAATAAGGTTTAATCTTTGCCCACCTCCCAAGTGTCACAGCATCTACCTCTCCATTGTGATAATTCTTTCATTCCTTTTTTTTTGGTGGGACAATTTAACCCATTCAATTTCCCCCTTCCTTCTTCCATGCAATTTTTTCTCACCTGTTCATTTGGGTTTTGGAGGTATCATCCCATCAATGTCACATTATAACTACACTCTCTGTTTACATATTCTAATTGCTCTTATAATAAAGTTGTTAATAAATACAAATATTATCTTGTTATATAGAATATAAACAGTTTAACCTTACTAAATTTCTTACATTTTTCTTTCTTGTTTCTTTTTTACGTTTTTATGTTTCTCTTGTGTCTTGTATTTGGAAGTGAAATTTTTTATTCACCTCTGGACTTTTAATCAGAAGTGCTTGAAAGTACTCTCTTTCATGAAATGTCCTTTTTTCCCCTGAAAGATTATATTCAAATTTGCTGGGGAGGTGATTCTTGGTTGTAAAACCAACTCCTTTGCCTTTCAGTATATTACATTCCAAGAACTGTGGTTCTTTAATCGGGAAGCTGCCAAATCTTTTATAATCCTGACTGTAGCTCCATGATATTTTAATTGTTTCTTTTTGACTACTTGGGATACTTTCTCCTTGATCTGTGAGCTTTGAAATTTGGGTATGATGTACCTGGTAGATTTCATTTTGTGATCTCTTTCAATTTTGCCCTCTGGTTCTAATATATTTATTTTCTTTTTAGTTTTTTAAATTTTGTTTTGGGGCAGCTAGATGGCGCAGTGGATAGAGCACCAGCCCTGGATTCAGGAGGACCTGAGTTCAAATCTGGCCTCAGACACTTAACAATTACTAGCTGTGTGACCCTGGGCAAGTCACTTAACCCCAATTGCCTCACACACAAAATAAAATTTAAATAAATTTTTGTTTTATTGTATCTTGGTGTCTCATAGAGTCATTAGTTTCCATTTGATTAATTCTATTTTTCTCTATTTAGTTGTTTTTTTTCCCAAATTACATGTAAAAATGAATTCTAATGTGGATTTTTAAAACTTTTCATTAAAAATTGTCTTCTTCCCTCCCTTTCCAGCCCTCCTTAAGAACTCTAGCAATTTAATATAAGTTATAAATGTGTAGTCATGCAAAACATCTCCACATTATTCCGGTTGTGAAAGTGAAATGACAAAAAATTTAGAAAAAAGAACTAAATAAAGGTATGCTTCAATGCATATTCAGACACCATCAGTTATTTCTCTGGAAATGGATTGCATTTTTCATAAGTTTTCAGAGTTGTCTTGGATGATTATATTGCTGAAAACAACTAAGTCATTCACAGAAGGTCATCTTACTATATTGCTTGTATTTTGTATACAGTACATTTCACTTTGCATCAGCTCATGTAAGTTTTTCCAGGTTTTTTTGATAGCATCCTGATCATCATTTCTTACAGAACAATAAGTTTCCATCATAATCTCATTCCACAGTTTGTTCAGGCATTCCCCCATTTATGGATATCTCCTCTATTTCAAATTCAACTTTTTCTTCTTTTAAATCTCTTTTTGGATACCAACCTAGTAGTGGTATCACTAGATCAAGGAGTATGCATGGTTCTATAGCCCTTTGGCCATAGTTCCAAATTGCTCTACAGAATGTTTGAATAAGTTTACAACTTTGCCAAGAGTGTATTAATGTTGCATTTTCCCCATACCCCCACAACATTTCTCATTTTCCTCTGCTGTCCTGTTATCAAATCCAATAGGTATGACATAGTACCCCAGAATTGCTTTAACCTCCATCTCTCCAATCAACAGTGAGTTACAGCATTTTTCCATAAGTAGCTTTGATTATTTCATATGAAAACTCTATATCATTTGATCATCTATCAATTGTGGAGCGGCTTATTTATTTTTTTTTTTTTGTGGGACAATGAGGGTTAAGTGACTCTCCCAAGGTCACATAGCTAGTAAGTGTCAAGTGTCCAAGTTTGGATTTGAATTCAAGTCCTCCTGAATCCAGGGTCAGTGCTATATCCAGTGTGCCACCTAGATGTCCCAAGTGGCTCTGATTTTAACAAATTTGAATCAGTTTTCTATGTGTTTGAGAACTGAGGCCTATCAGAACTTGCTTCATTTTTTTTCACAATTATTATTGCTAACTGTATTTCCCTCCATCCTATTCCCTCCTCATTACATTTACTATATTTTCTATCTTCTTCTATCCTTTCCCTCCTCAAGTGTTTGCTTCTGACTACCTCCTCCCCCAATCTGCCCTCCCTTCTTTCATCTCCCCCCCACCCCCCATCCAGTTATCCTTCTACTTTCCTGCAGGGTAAGATAGATTACTATATCCAATTGAGTGCTCTTCGAGCCAATACTGATTGACAGTAAGGTTCACTCAGTGTGCAACATCTCCCCCATCTTCCGCTCTACTTTGTAAGCTTTTTTGTTGTTTGTTTCTGCATGTGAGATACTTTACCCCATTTCATCTCTCCCATCGCCTTTCTCCCAGTGAATTCCTTTCACCTCTTAATTTTATGTTTTAAAGACATTATCCCTTCATATTCAAATCATTCTTGTGCCCTCTGTCTAAACATACTCCACCCAGCTGTCCTAACAATGAGAGAGTTCTTATGAGTTACAAGTATCATCTTCCCATGTAGGAATGTAAAAAAATTCACCTTTTTATATCCCTTATGATTTCTTTCTGCTGTTTATCTTTTTATACTTCTATAGAGTCTTGTATTTGGAAGTCAAATTTACTATTCAGTTCAGATCTTTTCATCAAGTATGCCTGAGAGTCCTCTCTTTCATTGAATTCCCATTTTTTTCTCCTGAAGGATCATACTAAGTTTTGCTGGGTAGGTAATTCTTGGTTGTAATCACAGTTCCTTTGCCCTCTGGAATATCATATTCCAAGCCCTCTGATCTTTTAATGTAGAAGCTGCTAGATATTGTGTTATCTGGATTGCAGCTCCACAATCCTTGGATTGTTCCTTTCTGGCTGCTTGCAATATATTCTCCTTGACCTGGGAGATCTGGAATTTGGCTATAATAGTTCTGTATGTTTTTATTTTGGGATCTCTTTCAGGTGATGATTGGTAGATTTTTTCAATTTCTAGTTTACCTTCTGCTTCTAGAATATCAGGGAAATTTTTCCTGACAATTTATTGGAAGATGATGTCTAGGTTCTATTTTTGATCATGGCTTTCAGATAGTCAAACAATTTTCAAATTATCTCTCCTGGATCTATTTTCTACGTCAGTTGTTTTTCCAAGGAGTTATTTCACATTGCCTTCTATTTTTTCATTCTTTTGATTTTGTTTTATCTTGTCTTGATTTCTCATTAAGTCATTAGCTTCCATTTGCTCAATCCTAATTTTTAAGGAATTTTTTCCTTCAGAGAACTTTTGTACTTCCTTTTCCATTTGGTCAATTTGACTTTTCAAGCTGTTGACTTTTTTCATGATTTTCTTTCATCACTCTCATTTCTCTCTCCATTTTTTTCCTCTACCTATCTTACTTTATTTTCAAAGTCCTTTTTGAGTGCTTCTATGGCCTGCAACCAATTCATGTTTTTTCTTGGAAGCTTTGGATGTAGGAGCTTTGACTTTATCTTCTTCTGAGCGTGTATTTTGATCTTCCTTGCCACCATAGGAACTTTCTAGGATCATTGTTTTTTTTTTCTTTTTGCTCATTTTCCCCACCTATTTCTTTACTTTTAACTCTTCATTAAAGTGGGACACTGCTTCCAGGATGAAGGACACACTGTTCCAAGCTTTCGGCGGTTCGAGCAGCTATTCTCCAAGATACTTCTAGGCATTTGTAAGTCCTTAGTTCTTCCAAGGTGGTATGATTTAAGGATATATATGTAAACCACTCTCCTGGCCTGTGCTCTGGTCTGCAAACAACCACAGGCCCGCTTCTCTGCCTTGGAACCCGGAACAAAATACTGCTCCACTGTGGCTTCAAGCTCTAGTGTGCTTGTTCTCCCCGCCCCCATGCACACACATCTCGGATTGCCCCTCAACGTTGTGACCCAGATGTGAGCACAGGAAAAACAACAGAGTCCAGTTTTAGCACCAGCAAAAAAGACCCCTGTAGTCTCCCCCTACCCATCTGCTTGACCGCCTCACAGTCTGTGGGCTGAGTTCCAGAAGTAGTTGCTGCTGCTGCTGCTGCTGCTGCTGCTGCTGCTGCTGCTGCTGTTTCAGAGGCTCCAGGGGCCTGGTTCACAGGGGCTGGGTCAGTGCTTGTGTTGGGTCTGTTGGCACAGCCTGTGTTGAATTGTGCTACACTCTCACCCTGGTACAACAGACCTTTCCTGCAGACTTTCTAAGTTGTATTTGACTGGAAAATTATTTCACCCCATCCTTTTGTGGATTCTTCTGCTCCAGAAATTTCCTTTTGTTATTATCTGAATGTATTTGGAGGGGTCTTGGGGAGAGCTCAGACAAGTCACTACCTTTCCTCTGCCATCTTGGCTCCACCCATAATCACTTTTTACTTTTTATTTAGAAGAAGAAATCTGAACATAATCCTATCCTTGAGTGAATGGTTTTGATTCTGACTCAGTAAGATCATCCATACATTTGATGTTGGATCAATTTGAGGTACAACCATAGAGCATCCCCACTCAACTTCTCTAATATGGATATTCATTTTATGGTGTGATTTAAGGGAAAAAATTCAAACAAAGAAAATTTTAACTTTTTTTTTAAATTACTTGTCAAACAATGATATGTTTACCTTATTCAGCCAAGAAAAACCATAGGATCATATCTGGTAATGATCATTTTCTATCATGTAAATATAATGTCTAAGAAATTGTTTGGCTCTGTTTCCCACTTTCTATTGAGTCACCTAGACAGTTAATCATTCATTATACATTTCAGTAAGCATCTCCTAAGTTGTAGGCACTTTTCTAAGCACTGGGAATACAAAGATTAATTGTAGGAGGTGGGATATTAGCTGAGAACTGAAGGGAACCAGGGTAGACAGGAGACAAAGCTGATGAGGGAGAGAATTCTAGTCATGGAAGACAGGCAATGAAAATGTCTAAAATTGTGAGATGTTATTCCTCTTATGTGAAAAAGAGCAAGGAAGCCAGTGTTACTAAAATTTTAGAGTATATGAGTACTTAGAAAGGTAAGAGATGGCCTGATATAAATTAACAGGATATTTTATATTACTGTTTTCTATTTATATTATATATGTAGATAATATGTAGAGAGTGTGTGGGGAAAGAGAGAGAGAGGCAGAGACAGGGAAAGAATAGATGGAACAGGGGTGACCTGAAAGTTTGATTTGGAGCCAAGGAAACTGAAGTTCAGTTCCCATTTCAACAATTTACTTAGCTGAGTAATATTGGACAAGTCACCGGAGCGCTCTCATTTTCATGTGATCTTCACAACTTTGTGAGATATATGTTATTAATATTTTCATTTAACAGCTCTGAGTAAACTAAGGCAAAGAAAGGTTAAATGGCTTTCTCAAGGTCAATCAGCTAGTAAGTGACTGATATTGGATTAAGACATGGTTCTTCATGTCAAATCCAGTGTTCTGACCACCATACTAACAGCTTCCTTTAAATACTAGCTTTTATGTATGTATTGTTGTTTATGATTCATATCAGTCATAACTCACTCCGTGAACCCATTTGAGGTTTTCTTGGCAAAGATACTGTAGTGGTTTGCCATTTTCTTCTTGAACTCAATTCACAGATAACAAAATTAAAGAAAATGAGGTTAAGTGACCTGCCCTAGGTCACATAGGTACTAAGTGTCAGATGCCAGATTTGAAGTCAGGAAGTCTTTCTGATTTTAGGCATGGAACTCTATCCTCTATCTTCTATGGCACCTAGCTGCTCATTGTATATGCATACACATGTATATATGTATAAACATCATATAATTATATTATACATACATAAATTTTCCCAATCATGAACTTTATGAAATTTCCCTCATTTTTGTACAAGCCCAGTGATACCTATCCATTCCTCCATGCCATATTCCCAAAATAAATATATAAGCAAATTCAGTTAACTAGGTTTCCTCTGATCATTTGATAACTAATTAATTGCCCATGGTGCCAGATGAGCTGATAGATGTTGTATTTTTAAAGGTTTTTGCAGTGAGTGAATGGGTTCATGGGGAATTCTGGAACTCCTTAAAGTGGCCTAAATGTAGATAGATATTTGGGGGAGTTAATTCACAAAGGCTATTCTAAATAAATGGCCAGACATAGCAGATGTTAATTGTAATCATGATTTTCAATGTGTCCTCCAGATATTTTGAAGCTCTACTATAGGAGGGGAAAACCCACAATTAACTGCATTGACTGGAAATAGTATTTTAGTGGATAGAACATTAGAAAAGTCTCAACAATTCTCAACTACTGGACTCTGATCAATTCTCTTAACTTCTCTTATCCTTAATTTCCCAATCTGTTCCCTCTATCTTAAAAGCTGCTATGAAGAAGATGTTGTTTAAATTGTAAAATGTTATATAAATGTGAGTTATAATCAAAGGAAATGAGTTCAATTTATAAGTACTTAAGCAAAGGTATGGTATAGTAGATAGAGGCCTGGCCTTGTAATCAGGAAGAATCAGATTCAAGTTTAAGTTCAGATACAGACCATGGGCAAATTACTTAAACTCTAATTGGCCAAGACAATTCTATAAGGCTTATTTGTTTTGGACTTTTAAATTTCAGGGGGAGTTGGCAAGGGTACCAGAACAGGGAGAATTGACAAGAGTGATTCCTTATAACAGAGAAATCACAGCCCCAGAATAAAAATAAATAGGAATCACAAATGGAAATCCATAAAATTCACATAATTAACATGATAAATAATTTCCTTACATAAGATTTTTTAAAAAGAAAATCTTTGTGGGGTCTAAAATATAAAATGATACTTTCATTCCACAAACTTGTTCCTTTAATGTCAGAAAGTATATCAGGCTAGGAAATAGTTGTTAGGTGACTTTGAGTCTATATCTCAGATTACCAGTTGATAAAATTATAGAGTAAAGACAAAGTACTTGAGAGTCTAACAAAGAAGCTTCAGGTAATAACAAGAATAAGACACTGAATTCTACAGTAAAGCCAAAGCCAAAATATATATCAGACATTTTAAGCATTAGACCCTTAGGTGTGGTTTCTTCTTCCAGAAAAATTCATTTAAGGACACTTTGCCAACAGTTGCAATATCTTCAGAGCAGAATTACCAAGCTCTTGCCTCACATGAAGCAATTTTGAGACAGCAATTATCGTACTTCCTAAATCCAGAATTATTCCCCCTTTGAAGAAATGGCTCCACAAGGTTGAATTAGAAGATTGTTTCCATTACAAGATCTTTGTTAATTTTCAGATGTTCCTAGAATATTTGACTGCCAAAGATGGAGAGAGACATTAACTGCAAAAAAACGTTGTATTATCCAAATCCTCTTAGGAAACAGTTCTCAAAAGTTAAGTCCCATTCCCCTAGAGGTCTTTAAACACTCTTTTTGAAGGTCCATGATGTCCATTATTTTTAAAAATCATAATGCTAAGGCATTTTAATTTCTACTATGGTCAATATCAACAGAAAAAAATGCACATATAAGCTCTCTTTGGGGTCCTTAATAATATTTAGTACTGTATAGGGGTCAGTCCGAAGACCCAAACATTTGAGGACTGATTCTCTGAGCCACACATTATATAGGTAAGGTTATTTTCTGATTCTAAGCTAAGACTTTTTCTCTTAGTCACAATTGTGACTCTGATACAAGTGACCTGAAGGCAGTGCCCCAAAGATATGCCAGTCTATTGTTGCAAGTGAATCTGGCTTTTGTGCTTCTATTATTGCCCAGCAGTTCATATCTAGACCATTTGATCCAAAACTATTCAACAAAGGAATCTTGAACTTTTTCTTATTTCCTCCTTCATTAGAGTTGCCTGACTCCCACTTACTAGACAATAGATATTGGGAAATCTGGCGATCAACCATTCTTTATCTATGTCCAACCCTACATGTGTACTGATGAACAACATTCCAGTCTTGTTAGAATGGCTCTATTTTATTATCTTGATTCTGTAATAGTACCAAGGTAGGCAGTGGTAAAAGGGCATGTTGATAACAGAAAAAAAGCCTCAAAAGAAAATTTTCAGTAGGGATATCATGTTCTCTGATAAATCCTTTATGAACATTTTCTTCAATACTTCTAAAAACCCTGAGAGATAGGTACTATTATTATCCCTATTGTACAGATGAGGAAACTGAGGGAATTGGAAGTTAAGTAAGTTGTCAGGGTTACATAAATTTACGTGTTTGAGCCCATATTTGAACTTGGGCTTTCCTGACCCCTAGCCCAACACTCTATTCAATGTATCACGTAGCTGCCTAAACCTAGATTCAAGAAACTAAACTTTAAGCTGGTACCCAGAGATATGGAGGAACAAAGGATGTTGTTGTTCTTTATCCTTTGTTGTCAAAGAGGACCCTTAGAGATGTCATGACTTGCACTGAATTGTATTTAAGTAAGAGAGGGCTCTACAAGGTCACCAACCTCACTCGTCCAGAGCCATTGGGTCCAGTGGCAAGATATTCATCAGCATGACTGGAGATGGCCCTGGAAGTTTAAAGCAATTAGGGTTAAGTGGCTTGCCCAGGGTCACACAGCTAGTAAATATCTGAGGTGAGATTTGAACTCAAGTCCTTGCCAAAAAACAAAACAAAATAAAACCTCAAGTCCTCATGACTCCAGGGCCAGTGCTTTATCCACTGTGCCACTGAGCCACCTAGCTGCCCCCAAGATAAAAGGCACCAGAACTCTATTGCTGATAGAGAATTTTCAGTTTTGTTTTGTTTTGTTTTCAGTTTCAACCATCTCCCATGAAGGGCCTGTGGCCAAGTAAGAAAAGTCTAACTCATCAAGCAGATGGAGAAGGTAATGCTACCCCAGCTCATCATCTTAAAAAAACAGCAAAGGTTTCAGTCACGTAACAAATTGCCACCAACTCTATGACGTTATTCTGCATTACTCTGATGATGATGATGAGGAGGATATGGTAATACCAATTATTATATTAGCTAGCATTTTCATAGCTCTAAGTTTTGCAAGTTGTTTCTATTAGAGGTTTGTGAAGTACATGTATTTGGTCCTCACAACAAACTTTAAAGTCATGTGCGATTATTACCTTTCTTTTGTAGTTGTAGAAGCTGAAAATTATAGAGATCTAATGACTTGTCCATAACAATGTGGTTACTAGCAGTCCTAGGAAAGGTTTGAATTCAGTTTATCCTAACTTCAAAGTGGAAGATGTTTGTGACTTGGTACATACGTGGGCATTTTACACTGGCCCTCTAAGAGTTTGGGAATAGACATTTTTGCCCTGATTATCAGAAACTGTTTGCATTTTAAAATTTAACTGACTAATCATAGTCATCTTTTTTTTGTCCTTCACAAATAGAGGCACAGGATTCATTCACACAAAATAAGTAACACCAGAAAGCAAAGGAGAAAGGAGGTAAGGCTAATAGTTTCTCCCCCTCAGGCCATGTGGCCCCTAGAAAAGGGCTTGGTATTTTTATTTTGTTTTATTTGACCTTTTCAATTCTAGATGTAGTAAGTAGAGTCCCCAACCTAGAAGCTCAAACCATAGGGAACTAGATGTTACCAAGCCAAGCCAAGTGCTGAGAAATCAGAATTCCCAAACATCATCCCATGGGGCCTTTGATCTTGAACTTGATGAGACTAATTCTATGTAAGAATTGAGTTAAACAGTGGGCCTAAACTCTCTCCCCTCCCTAGAGACTGAAGGTTTTTGGTCATGGTGGGAGCATCATTATGTCCTTGATTTTTTTTCATATATTTGAAGTAAACAAATATTTCTTTGTAAAAACTAATGGAAATGAGATGGGAGTGACTTGGCTGCTAAATTTGGTGGAACAATAAGTAAGGATGCTAGCTAATGGTGGAGAAAAGATTAATTCTGTATCCTCAAAATACAGGAAAACTCTGGGGGAGGGGTGAATGCAATACACTCTCAGAATAAAGTGAGAGAAAATAGGAATCAAGGAGTGAAAAAGAGAAAGAAAGAAACCAGTGTTTGTTAAACACCATGTATATGTTATACATAGAATGAAGTTCTTAACAAATATCAATTTATTTGAGCCTCTTAATGAGTTTGGAAGTTAGACCTTACTATCAACATTTTACAGATAAGGAGACTGAAAACGACATTCAGAAAGATAAAGTGACTTTTCCAGAGTTGAAGTGCTAGAAATGGTCTGAAGCGAAGATGGCGGAGAGGAAGCAGCAAGCTGCCTGAGCTCTCCTTCTGTTCCCTCAAAACGAACATTAAATCAAGCCTCTGGACGGATTCTGAAACTACAGAACCTGCAAAGAGACAGAGAGACACAGTCCTCCAACCAGAGATAATTTAGAAGACTTCAGGAAAAGGTCGGTCTGACTCGGGCAAAAGGGAGGCCCAGCACAGGGCAGCAACCCAGCGCCGAGGGGGTCGGGGCAAGTCAGCAGGAGCTGCGGGCCACAGCCGAACAACTGAGGCTCCCGGAACCTGGTTCAAAAATCTGGTGGCCAAGAAGGACAGTGGAAAAACTTACCTGCACCGGCCGAGAGGGCCACGAACGGCGGGATCAGACGCTGGGGTCTGGCGCCTGGCTGGCCGAGCACAATCATACAGGAAGTGCAGGGCGGGGCATCTCCACACACCATAAAGGCCTCAGAGTAAAAGCCCGGTCACACAGCACCTATACACCTGCACAAGAAGCCCAAAACAGGGACCCTGGTGCCCCCAGAGCAGACCTCAACTTAAAGAATAAATAAATAAGCTGCAATAATGAGTAAGAAGCAAAAAAGATCCCTCTCCATTGAGAGCTTCTGTATCAATAGGGAAGAAGCCAACACAAACTCAGATGAGGACAATAGCCTCAAATTGTCTACATCTGAAGCCTCACAAGGGAAGGTGAATTGGTCGCAAGAACAAAAAGCCTTCCTGGAAGAACTCAAAAAGGATTTTAAAAATCAATTGCAAGAGGTAGAAGAAAAAATGGGGAGAGAAATGAAAGCAAAACAAAAAAACTATGAAAAAAGAATCAGCAGCTTGGAAAAGGAAGCTGAAGAAAACAAAGCCTTAAAAAATTCATTTGGCCAAATGGAAAAAAAGCTGCATAATCTCACTGAAGAAAACAATACCTTAAAAAATTCACTTAGCCTAATGGAAAGAAAGGTACATAATCTCACTGAAGAAAACAATGCCTTAAAAATTAAAGTGGGACAGTTGGAAGATAAGGAATCCATGAGACACCAAGAATCAGTCAAGCAGAATAAAAAAAATGAAAAAATAGAAGAAAATGTGAAATACCTCATTGGAAAGACAACTGATCTGGAAAACAGATCGAAGAGAGACAATTTGAGAATCATTGGACTGCCTGAAAGCCATGATCAGAAAAAGAATCTAGATACCATATTCCAGGAAATTATTAAGGAGAACTGCCCTGATATCATAGAATCAGAGGATAAAATCATCATTGAAAGAATCCATCGATCACCTCCTGAAAGAGACCCCAAAAGGAAAACTCCAAGGAATATTGTAGCCAAATTCCCGAATTATCAGGTGAAGGAGAAAATACTCCAAGCAGCCAGAAAGAAGCAATTTAAATATCATGGAGCCACAGTCAGGATTGCTCAGGACCTGGCAGCTTCAACATTAAAGGACCGCAAGGCTTGGAATATGATATTCCGGAAGGCAAAGGAGATTGGATTGCAGCCGAGAATCTATTACCCAGCAAAAATGTGCATTTTCTTTCAGGGGAAAAGATGGACATTTAATGACATTGGGGACTTTCAATCTTTCCTGGTGAAAAGACCAGAACTGAATAGAAAATTTGATCTCAACATACAAGACTCAAGAGAAGTTTAAAAAGGTAAACAGAGGGGAAAAAAAAAAAAAAGTTACCCTATTAGGTTAAACTGTTTATATCCCTACACAGGAAGATAATACTCATAACTCTTAAGAACTGTAAATGTATTTGGGCAGAGAGAAGGACTTTATATAGAGGGGATAAATATAAATTGTCTTTGATGTGATGATACAAAAGAATTAAGGGGATAAAAAGGGAGTCTATGGGGAGGAGAGGAAAGGGGAGGTGGAATGGGATGAATTATATCATATGAAGAGGTGGAAAAAAACCTATTATAATAGAGGGAAAGAAAGGAGGGAGGAACATGGTTTCAACCCTATTCTCATTAGATTTGAATCAAAGAGGGAATAACCTATACGTTCATTGGGATAAAGAAACAACTCATTCTTTAGGGAAACAAAAGGGGAAGGGAAAGGGGGGGACTGATAGAAGGGAGGACAAAAGCAAGGGAGAAAAGGGTAAAGAAAAGAGAGGGGGATGATAAAAAGGGAGGGCAGATTGGGGGAGGCAGGGGTAAGAAGTAAAACGTCGGTGAGGAGGAATAGGGTGAAAGAAGGGGGGAAAAGTACAAAGGGGGTAAATAGAATGGAGGGGAATAGACAGTCAGTAATAATAACTGTGAATGTGAATGGGATGAACTCTGCTATAAAACAGAAGCGAATTGCAGAGTGGATTAAAAACCAGAACCCTACAATATGCTGTTTACAAGAAACACATTTGAAGCAGAGAGATACACACAGAGTAAAGGTAAAAGGCTGGAGCAGAATATATTACGCCTCAGCGAAAGTAAAAAAGGCAGGGGTAGCAATCCTTATCTCAGACAAAGTGCAGGCAAAAATAGATCTCATTAAAAGAGATAAGGAAGGAAATTACATCTTACTTAAAGGTCCTATAGATAATGAAGTAATATCAATATTGAATATGTATGCGCCAAGTGGTATAGCATCCAATTTCTTAGAGGAGAAGTTAAATGAGTTACAAAAGGAATTAGATAGGAATACTATACTAGTGGGGGATCTGAATCTCCCCCTCTCAGAATTAGATAAATCTAGACAAAAAATAAATAAGAAAGAAGTGAAAGAGGTGAATAGATTACTGGAAAAGTTAGACATGATAGATGTCTGGAGAAAATTGAATGGGGATAGAAAGGAATATACCTTTTTCTCAGCAGTACATGGCACATTTTCAAAAATTGACCATGTATTAGGGCACAAAAACATCATAGTCAAATGTAGAAAGGCAGAAATAGTAAATGCATCCTTCTCAGATCATGATGCAATAAAAATTACATGTAAGAAAGAGCCAGGGAAAAGTAGAATGAAAATCAATTGGAAACTAAATAATTTCATTCTAAAGAATGAATGGGCCAAACAAGAAATCATAGAAACAATCAATAACTTTATCCAAGAGAATGACAATAATGAGACAACATACGAAAATCTATGGGATGCAGCCAAAGCAATGCTTAGGGGAAAATTTATAGCTCTAAATGCTTACATGAATAAGAAAGAGAAAGAGGAGATTAATGAATTGGGCATGCAACTTAAAAAGCTAGAAAAAGAACAAATTAGAAATCCCCAATTAGACACTAAATTAGAGATCCTGAAAATTAAAGGAGAAATCAATAAGATTGAAAGCAAAAAAAACTATAGAATTAATCAATAAAACTAAGAGCTGGTTTTATGAAAAAAACAATAAAATAGATAAAATACTGGTTAATTTGATTAAAAAAAAGAAAGAAGAAAACCAAATTACCAGTATCAAAAATGAAAAGGGTGATGTTACCACCAATGAAGTGGAAATTAAAGCAATAATTAGGAAATATTTTGCCCAACTGTATGCCAATAAATTTGACAATCTAAATGAAATGGATGAATATTTACAAAAATACAAACTGCCCAGGTTAACTGAAGAGGAAATAAAATCCTTAAATAAACCCATATTAGAAAAAGAAATTGAACAAGCTATTAATGAACTCCCTAAGAAAAAATCCCCAGGGCCAGATGGGTTTACGGGTGAATTTTACCAAACATTTAAAGAACAATTAATTCCAATATTATACAAATTATTTGGAAAAATAGGTGAAGAAGGAGTTCTACCAAATTCGTTTTATGATACAAATATGGTGGTGATACCAAAACCAGGCAAAGCAAAAACAGAGAAAGAAAATTATAGACCAATTTCCCTAATGAATATTGATGCTAAAGTCTTAAATAAGATATTAGCAAGGAGATTACAGCAAGTGATCACCAGGATAATACACTATGACCAGGTGGGATTTATACCAGGAATGCAGGGCTGGTTCAACATTAGGAAAACTATTAACATAATCAACCACATCAATAAGAAAACCAACCAAAATCATATGATTATCTCAATAGATGCAGAGAAAGCTTTTGACAAAGTACAGCGCCCATTCCTAATAAAAACACTAGAGAGTTTAGGAATAGGGGGAGCTTTCCTTAGAATAATAAACAGTATCTACCTAAAGCCATCAGCAAGTATTATATGCAATGGAGATAAATTAGAGGCCTTCCCAATAAGATCAGGGGTGAAACAGGGATGTCCATTATCACCCCTATTATTTAATATTGTCTTAGAAATGTTAGCTTTAGCAATCAGAGAAGAGAAAGGAATTAAAGGAATTAGAATAGGCAAGGAGGAAACAAAAGTATCACTCTTTACAGATGATATGATGGTATACTTAAGGAATCCTCGAGAATCAAGTCAAAAATTACTTGAAACAATTAACAACTTTAGCAAAGTAGCAGGATATAAAATAAATCCACATAAATCATCAGCATTTCTATACATGACCAACAAAGTCCAGCAGCAAGAGATAGAAAGAGAAATTCCATTTAAAGTAACGGTAGGTAATATAAAATACTTGGGAGTCTACTTGCCAAGACAAACCCAGGAACTCTATGAACACAACTACCAAACACTCTTCACACAAATCAAATCAGATCTAAATAATTGGAAAGATATCAATTGCTCATGGATAGGCAGAGCTAATATAGTAAAAATGACAATACTGCCTAAATTAATTTACTTATTCAGTGCCATACCAATCAGGCTACCTAAAAAATATTTTATACAGCTAGAAAAAATAATAACAAAATTCATCTGGCAAAACAAAAAATCAAGAATATCCAGGGAAATAATGAAAAAAAATTCACAGGAAGGTGGGTTAGCGGTACCAAACCTGGAGCTTTACTATAAAGCGGCAGTCATCAAAACTATCTGGTACTGGCTAAAAAATAGAGTGGTAGATCAATGGAATAGACTAGGCTCAGGAAATGCAGTAGTAAATGACACTAGTAATGTAGTGTTTGATAAACCCAAAGACTCCAGCTTCTGGGATAGGAAGTCAGTATTTGACAAAAACTGCTGGGAAAACTGGAAGATAGTATGGCAGAAATTAGGCTTAGACCAAGATCTTACACCTTATACTAAAATAAGGTCAAAATGGATACATGATTTAGACATAAGAGGTGATACCATAGGTAAATTAGGAGAGAAAGGAATAGTGTACCTATCAGATCTTTGGAAAGGAGAACAGTTTTTGACCAAACATGAGATAGAGTATATTATAAAATGCAAAGTGGATGATTTTGATTATATTAAATTAAAAAATTTTTGTACAAACCGAAGCAATGCATCCAAAATTAGAAGGGAGGCAGAAAGTTGGGAAACAATTTTTGAGGCCAGTGCTTCTGATAAAGGCCTCATCTCTAAAATATATAGGGAATTAAATCAAATTTATAAGAATCCAAGTCATTCCCCAATTGAGAAATGGTCAAAGGATATGAACAGGCAGTTTTCTGATGAAGAAACCAAAGCTATCTATTCCCATATGAAAAAATGCTCTAAATCTCTAATGATTAGAGAGATGCAAATTAAAACAACTCTGAGGTACCACCTGACACCTATCAGATTGGCTAAAATGACAAAAAAGGAAGATAATAAATGTTGGAGAGGCTGTGGGAAAATTGGAACACTAATGCATTGTTGGTGGAGCTGTGAGCTGATCCAACCATTCTGGAGAGCAATTTGGAATTATGCCCAAAGGGCGATAAAGCTGTGCATACCCTTTGACCCAGCAATCCCACTTTTAGGTCTTTTGCCCAAAGAAATCATGGAAGGGGGAAAGGGACAAACATGTACAAAAATATTTATAGCGGCTCTTTACGTGGTAGCAAGGAATTGGAAGTTGAGGGGGTGCCCATCAATTGGGGAATGGCTGGACAAGTTGTGGTATATGAATACAATGGAATACTATTGTGCTGTAAGAAATGATGAGCAGGAAGAGTTCAGAGAAACCTGGAGGGTCTTACGTGAGCTGATGGTGAGTGAGATGAGCAGAACCAGAAGAACATTGTACACAGTATCATCAACATTGAGTGTTGACCTACTGTGATGGACTATATTCTTCTCACCAATGCAATGGTACAGAAGAGTTCCAGGGAACTCATGATAGAAGAGGATCTCCAAATCCAAGAAAAAAAAAGAAAGAAAGAACTGTGGAGTATAGATGCTGATTGAACCATATTATTTCTTTTGTTTTGGGTGCTGTTGTTGTTTTTTTTTCTATTTTGAGGTTTTGCGTCACTGCTCTGATTCTTTCTCTTGTAACAGAATTAATGCAGAAATAGGATTAATGTTATTATGTGTATATATATGTGTGTGTATATATATATCTATATGTATATGTATAGAGATATATAGATATAACCTATATCAGATTACCTGCTGTCTAGGGGAGGGGGGAGGGAGGGGAGGGAGGGAGAAAAATCTGAAATTCTAAAGCATGTATAAACAAAAGTTGAGAACTATCTTTACATGTAACGGAAAAAATAAAATATCTCATAAAAAAAAAAGAAATGGTCTGAATCAGGATTGGAACTCAGGTCTTCTTGATTCCAAGTCCTGTCCTCTATACATCATGGTATTTAATTACTTGCTACTTACCACTTTTTTTAACCAGTAGCAATTCACCTCAGCATTCTAGTTCTTGCTTTCTTCATGAGAAAAATGAACAGGATAGCATAGAGAATTTTAAAATTCTCTTCCAGTTCTATATTTATGACTCTTTGATACATCATTGATGATCACCATTTAACAGCCATTTGGCCTTAAATTGTAAAGGAGTAGCCAGATAAAACATATTTGGACAAACAAAACATTGTTTACAAGATAAATGGGAATAGGAACATATTGGGGGTGAAGAGATCCAATTTGAAGCTTATGCAGTTATCCAGGCACAGCTAGGTAGTATAGTGGAAAGAGTACCAGGCTTGGAGGCAGGAAGATTCTTCTTACTTAGTTCAAATCTGGCCTCAGAAACTTACTAGCTTTCAGCAAGTCACTTAATCCCATTTTCCTCTGTTTCCTCATATATAAAAAAAAGCTGGAGAAGTAAATGAAAAACCATTCCAGTATATTTGCAAAGAAAAACCCAAATGGTGTCACAAAGAGTTGGACACAGCTGAAAACAACAACAAACAGTGATCCAAATATAAAGGTATTCTGGGATACAGTGGTAGCTTCAGGAAAGAGGGACAACATTTGTTCTATAAGCCCCAAAAAACAACCAACAAGCAAAAAATAACCTGAAACACACATCATTTTAAATGCCACAGATATTATGCACTCATCTGATTTCTTAAGTGAAATGAAGTTGCTTTCATTTTGAGCTGCCATAGGCAGTCTGACTAGTGTTTTCAACAATAAGCACCACAAAAACATTGTTTTTTCTAGAGGAAATATATTTTAATGAATGACCCATGTATTTCTTCCTAAATGGATGCTACACCCTTAAGTAACAGGCAGCTGCTTTTGAGGATGATGGTTGTTATTATGATTGTCAGTCAAACCATCCCCAAATTGCTATTCTGTTTTGTTGCATATAGTCATAAATAGATCTTTCAATGTATGAATCCCATTTATCTCAAGTCAGGTTGTCAAAACTATGATGGATAGGAAAAAGGTAGTAGCTGTCTTTTTTTTAAACTTCATACCTAGAAAACTAGGCAGTAGTCATCTATTCCCCTATGGAATACTAAGTAGCATCCACATAGCTATAGGCTGAGTACTAAATCCAAATTATATGCAAACGTTCTCTTGCTGTTTTCTAAAAAGAAATTTTCTACTAGTTATTCCAAGAGAATACTGGAAAACTATACAGCAAACAGCACATAATTTTAGCTGATTTTCTTCAAATACTTTGATGTCATATCTTTGGTAGGCACATACCCTATACCAAAATTTAAATCAGGTTTTTAATTATCTGAGGTAAATATGCTGCGTATATAGCCATAATCATCTATGTCCTCGGATGGGTCTATGTGTTATTAATTAATCTCCATATAACTTTTAGATAAACAGTGTGGTCATCCAGAAGTGCGAAATTGTCCTTCTATATCCTTTATTGTCATTTCAATGGCAGTAGACATGTGTGTTACTGCTTTATGTTTATTTATTGCCCTATAAAATGGGTCTTTCAATATTTGTAAACTCAAAATTTTGAAGTAATATCAAAGCCATCCAAAAAAAAGTGTGTTTTAGAAGCCATTTAATTGACAATCAGAATAATGACCATTCCCTTCAAAAGCAGTTGCCCATTACTTAAGGGAGTACCATACATTTTTTAGGGAATACATGAATCATCCATTAAAATATTACCTCTGGAAAATTCAGGAAATTTCTTATGAGGATGAGCTGTTAATTTATCTTTGTAAATCCTGGATTAGTCATTGGTTTTCAAAAAAGTAGCAAATGAACAAATGAATGGATGAAAAAGCATTTACTAAGTGATTCAGACACTGCAGACAATAAAAATACTTTTTTTCACTTTTGCATTCATTTCTTAGAGACAGACAGAGAGAGACAAAGATCCAGAAAAGAAGGTTCAAAGGAGAATTATTATGAATATCCATGGGCAATAGTGAAACACCCTGACACAGTGAATAGAAAGTTTGCTTCAAAGCTAGAAAAAAACAGATCTAAGCCCTGCTTCTGACACATACTGATTATGAGACCCTGCATAAGTCATGTAACCTCTCAGTAATCCAGGTAATTCTCTAAGACTAGACTAGTTAGAAAAACTTGTGATCTGGACTCATAGAAAGATTTCTTATGTAGTACTTTCCTATATCAGCACTATGGGACACAGTGGATAGAGCACCAAGCAAAGATCCTGGATAGGGTGGGCAGCTAAGTGGCACAGTAGATAAAGTACCAGCCCTGGATATACTTGACAATTACTAGCTGTGTAACCCTGGGAAAGTCACTTAACCCTCATTACCCTGAAAAAAAAAAGATGTTAGAGTGGTCTGTCATTTCCTTCTCCAACTCATTTTATAGATGAGGAAACCGAGCCAAACAGGGTTAAGTGACTTGCCCATGATCACACACCTGGTAAATATCCTAAATCAGATTTGAACTCACCAAGATAAGTCTCCTTGACTTTCTATCCAGTGCACCTCCTAGTAGCCCGAGGAGTTAAAAAATACCTGAGTTATGATCTGCCCTCTGACACTAGCTGTAAGTACCTAAACAAATCATTTAACACTGGTTGCCTCCATTTCCTCATCTGTAAAATGAGCTAGAGAAGGAGATGGCAAACTACTCCAGTATCTTTGCTAAGAAAACTCCAAATGAAGTCACAAAGGGTCAAAAATGACCAAAAATGACTAAACAATACTAATCTCCTACATCAGTGAAATCTTGGATCCAGGCCCTCTACCTATCCAATATATTGGTAACAGTACACTGGGAATCTGTCATTCTAGGAGTTAAATCTTTGTGTTGGTATTGATTTTGATAGATATTATTAATGTCAGACATTCAGGGTTTATAATAATGAGAGAAAGGTAAGTTCATGGTGATCTCAAATAATGATATGAAGGATGTATGCATCAGAAACACAGGTATAGATGAGCCAAAAATGGTATCTTCAGATTTTTACTATGTGTTTCAAGATAGTGTGTGTGTGTGGGGGGGGGGGGAAGCAGAGGAAAGAATGCATACATATGTCATTAATGCATATAAATTGAAAAAAATCTTAATTAAATTAATATTTCTACAGCTTCAAAAACTTACATTTGCCCAGTTCATACTATTATATTTCCCATGACATGTTTGTAATCAATATTTCTTCTTGTTCTCTGTATAATTAGATAACTTACGGAGTCACTTGATCCAAAGATAACTTCAGGAGTCCCTCAATCCAATCGCATTCACTGTATTTTTTAAGAAGTAAATTGATTTAGTTGTCTAAACTTCTTAGAAAAACTTGAAAAAAGAAACAAATTTAGAAATCCCCCAATGGGTTGACTTGGTAGGGTTTTTACTAGTGACTGACATTAAATGGTAAGTTACATGTGTCCACAGCTCCGAAATGACCAAAGTGAAAGGAACTAAGAGAAAATGTGCACTAGATGATCTCAGAGTTCCCTTCCTGATTAGAAAGTTCTATGATTCTGACTTGGTATTACAGACAATATCTCAAAGGATTTCTTAGCCTTGTGAGATTTAGCGTTGGAAGAGATATTAGGGTTCATCTAACTCAACCTCATTTTGCAGATGAGGAAAATAGGGACTAGAAAGTTGAAGTGGCTCAAACTTACACATGAACTTAACAGAGCTGAAATTCAAAGCAGATTCTTGGGCACTACAATCCTCTGCTCTTTCCATATATGATACTACCATTCAATCATTTCATGATACTGTTCTCTCTATTATTAATATCTGCAATTATAACTTATCATTATGCCATATTGGTTTATATTTAATGAATAATACAACCACTCTTTTAGGGTTAATGAACTAAATTTTAATGGTGACATTAGGCAGCTTCACCATACTTTATAATCCCCCAGGTTAACAGGGGAGAAAACTAGGACAGATATAGGAGGAGGAGTATTTTACACAAAGTGACATGATTAACACACATCAGAGGGATGGGATTTGAACCCAGTTTGTCCAATCAATACTTTCCCATGATATAGTGAAGTTAAATTATTCCTTAGAAATAGTTCTTTTACTAGTTTTCTATGTATATGTGTGCATGTACTTGTTTGTTCCTGCACATGTTTGAAGGTAAAGATGGAATTGAGAAATGGTTGCTTCAAATCCCTTAACCTTGAAATGAAACAAACAGAAAAGTCAGACAGAAAAGAATGAAGGAGACAGAGAGACAAGGAGAGGTGGGAAAAAAGGACAAAGAGAGAGTCCTTTTTGATTTAATGTTGTCTTTATGTTAAATATTCTCTAACTCAATACAATTACAGAGTCATGGTATGAATAAGAGGGAAGAAAAGCAAAAAAGAATTAGACAAAAAAGCTTCCCTTTCCTTCTACTAAATGCCTTAAAGACATTTTAATTGTACATATATGAATGGAATTATTTATCCAAATTAGGAAATCTCACAGTGCCAGGAGTCTGTGACTGTCTCTGGGAAGAATGAGATTATGAGATTGAACTAGACTTTCTCCCCCTGTGAAAAATCACCAATTGCAATTTAACAGACCACACAAAATAACGGACAAATCACTTTTTGAATCTCACTGAGAATGCTTATTGAGGAAAGGACACTCTTTTCTCTACAATAAGGGGAAAAAAAGACAGCTCCCCCACTTCTGAGGGGACACTGACAGGGATTTGCTCTGATATGATATGTAGGCCTTTGCAAGTCACATGGTCTCTTTTTGTAAATAAGGGGTGATAGGGGAAGAAAGAAATATGAGACACATTGACTAATGATAACCTATTGTAACATATTCATTTGTTTATTCAGTAAACATTTATTGTGTAGCTAATATGTACAGTGATAAGCTGGTGAAGAAAAGCACATATATGTAGATTTGTTTGCCTCAATAAAGGTAGACTTAAAAATTGGGCCTTGATGTTTCTGAAAGTTACATATACTATATGTAATATGATGTATATCCATCAAAGGTTTTGAGCCTTCATTGTCACATGTATGAATTGTCTCCCTTCATACCTCCATTCACCCTTTAGAATCCCTTCTTGCAAGGGCCAGCCTAAATATTATATTCCCTCTGCAAGAAACTTTTCCTAGGTCCCCCAGCTGCTAGTGTTAATGATTTATGTGGGTTTATTTTATGTCCTGAAACCTCACTAAATTTGTTAATTATTTCAACTATCTTTGGGGCAGCTAGGTGGCACAGTGCATAAAGCACCAGCCCTGGATTCAGGAGGACCTGAGTTCAAATCCGGCCTCAGACACTTAACACTTACTAGTTGTGTGACCCTGGGCAAGTCACTTAACCCCCATTGCCCTACAAAAAATTAAATTAAATTAAATTAAAATATTTCAACTAGCTTTTTAGTGGGCTCTGTGCAAAGACTGAAAGTTTTGTTTTCACATTGCCTATTCTGATTTTTTTTTGTTAGTTTTTTGGTTTTGTTGTGAGGCATTTGGGGTTAAGGGACTTGCCCAGTGTCACATAGCTAGTAAGTATCAAATGAAAATCCTACATAGTCATAGTTATGATCTTTGTGATATATTGCTGTAATCTCCTTGCTATTATTTTATTTATTTTTTTGTGTATGTGTGTATGTGTATGTAAGTATTCATTAGTGAAATTGGTCTATAGGTTTCTTTTTGGTTCTTAATCTTCCTGGTTTTTATATCACTACCATATTTGTGTCATTAATGGAATTTGGAAGGGCTCCTTCATTGTCTATTTTTTTCAAATACTTTATATAGTATTGGAATTATTTGTTCTTTAAATATTTCGTAGAATTCACTTGTAAATTGATATGGTCCTAGGGATATATTTCTTGGTGAGTTCAACGATCGCTTGTTCAATTTATTTTTTAAAAGATAGGCTTATTTAAATATTATATATCCCCTTCTGTATCCTGAGCAATTTATATTTTTTGTAAATACTGTCAATTTTGCTTAGATTATAGATTTGTTGCCACATAATTGGAAAAAAGTTAATAATAATTGCTTTAATTTCATCTTCATTGTGCTGAATACACCCTTTTCATTTTTGATACTGGTAATTTGATTTTATTTTTTTGTAAACCAACAAATGATCATCTATTTTGTTGTATTGTGTGTGTGTGTTTTTTTTTTCATAAAACCAGCTTTGAGATTTAATTATTAGTTCAATGGTTTTCTAACTATGAATTTTATTAACCTCTCCTTGGTTTAAGACTTTCAATTTGGCTTCAATTGGTGATTTTTAATTTGTTTTTTTCAGCAGTTTTTGTGGTTGGATGCCCACCTGGTTTTGATCTATTTTATCGCTATAAGCATTTATAGATATAAATATTGCCCCACTTACTGCTTTGGTGGCATCTCATAAATTTTAGCATATTGTCATTTTTTAAATGAATTTATTGATTATTTCTAAAATTTCTTCCTTAACCCACTTATTCTTTATCATTACATTAAATATCCAATTGGTTTTAATATATTTTCCACAATCCTTTATTGAATATAATTTTGTTTCATTAAGATATGCAAAGAATGCATTTTATCCTTCTGCTTTTTTACATTTGTTAGTGAGTTTTTATGTCCTGATCTTCGGTCATTTTTTTTTTAATTTGCCATATACTTCTGAGAAAAAGCTTATTTTTCTTTCTATTCCTGTTCAATTTTCTCTAGAAGTGTATTATTTCTAACTTTTCTAAAATTATGTTCATCTTCTTAACTTCTTTCTTGTTTATTTTTCTGTTAGATTTATCTAGGTCTAGGGGGCAGCTAGGTGGCACAGTGGATAAAGCTCTGGCCCTGGATTCAGAAGGACCTGAGTTCAAATCTGACATCAGACACTTGACACTTACTAGCTGTATGACTCTGGGCAAGTCACATAACCCTCATTGCCCTACTAAAAAGAAAAAAAAAAGTGGAGAAAAAAATACCTAAATTGATTTATCTAGGTCTAAGAGGATAAATTTGATTACCCCTACTTGTATAATTTTGTTATTTTTTTCTAATTATAATTCATTTAACTTTTCCATTAGGATGCTACACCTTGTGGTGCATATATTTTAAGATTGATATTGCATCATTTTCTATGTTCCCTTTTAGCAAAATATAGTTTTCCTCCTTATCTCTTTTAATTGGATCTATTTGTCCTTTTGTTTTGTCTGAGATTATGATTGTTGTCATTGGTTTTACTCTTCTCCTCCTCCTTCTCCTTCTTCTTCTTCTTCCTTACAATGGCCAAATTCCAATAAGGATAATGTTCAAGCAATGTCAACCATACTCCTAACTTTCCCTCCAATATAAATATTCTTTTATTGTACTTCTTTTATATAAAATAACTTACTCCAGTTTGCCTCTCTCTTCCCTCTTCCACATTCTCCCAGTACATTTCTTGTTTTACACCCTTATTTTTCTTTTAGTTTTTGAAATTGTCTCATTATTATCAACTCACACCTGTGCTTTCTGCCTATGTATACTCCTTCTAACTGCAGCAATAATGACAAAATTATTAGCAGTTACAAGTATCATTTTCTCATGTAGGATTAGAAACAGATTAACATTATTTAAAGACTGATGATTTCTCTTTCCTCTTTACCCTTTTATGCTTCTCTTGAGTCTTATATCTGAAAGTCAAGTTTTCTTTTCAGCTCTGATCTTTCCTTCAGGAATGCTTGAAAGTCCTTCATTTCATTAAATATCTATCTTCCCCCTAAAGCATTACATGCAATTGTTCTGGGTATGTGATTCTTGGTTTTAATCCTAGCTCCTTTGCTTTCCAGAATAGCATGTTTCAAGACCTCGGATCATTTAATGTCAAGATGGCGAAATCATGTGCTATCCTGATTCCACAATACTTGAATCATTTCTTTCTGGCTGCTTACAATATTTGTATTACCCTTCTATCCCCAGTACTTTGCATAGTTCCTTGAACAAAGTGCTTAATGAATGTTTCTTCATTAAAGATTTGAAAGTATAATATTTTAAATTATTTTTATTTATTTTGTTAAATATTTCTGAATTATATGTAATTAAAAAAATTTTATTAGAAATTTGAATTCCAAAGCAATTAAAAAAGAAAAAAAAAAGAAATTTGAGTTCCAAATTCTCTCCCTATCTCTTTCCTTTCCCCCTACCCTTCAAGAAGGCAAGTATTATTGTTGTGGGAAAGTCTGATGGAGAAACCCAAACGGCACTCGGGAATAAGGAAGAGCAGTTTATTGACGTGCCAGCCAAAAGCAGAGTAGCCTCTGATACTATGGGCAGCCAACAAGTGTCCAAGCTGCAGTTTTTATATCTCTTAGGTGTGAAAATGCATGCAGGTTTTCACAGGTACATTGTGGTAAGCTACTTGGCAGACAGGAAGGCATATTTCAGTAAACAGAGGCATAAGTCAGGAAGTTGATACTAAACCACAGACTTCAGGGGAATAAACAGCATGTTCTACTTTCATTTGGGGGGTCTCAGCTTGGGCCTCAGTTTCATCCCCTGTGTTTTCCCATATTATTATGATATCTATTATGCATGCAAAGTCATGTAAATAGTATTTTATATTAGCCATGTAAAGAAGCATTTTTAGCATTACAAATATGTGCACTTTAAAAAGGTAGTATCAGGAAATGATCCTCATTGTACCAACATCTCGCATTACCATTGAAAACTACTTTTCTTTCGTTCATGTAAGCTCAATACAGGCTCTTGGTGATAAAAACAGCAGAAAATTTATTCTTTCTTTAAAGAAACTTTATAATATAGTAGGGGGTGATAAAACAGAGAAGAAAACAAAAAAATGGAATCAAGAATAAACACCTGACCATTTAATTTAAGACCCTTTACAAAATAATGCCGATCTTTCTTTCCAACCTGATCTACTATTCTTTTTGTATTCACAGTGCCAGGCACATAGTTGGTACTTAATAGATTGTCATTATTTTCATTGTTATCCCAGGTGAAATAAGAGGAAACAATATGGTTTTATAGGAAGCTGCTAAGTGGTTCAGTAAATAGAGTGCTGGCCCTCAAATCAGGAAGACCTGAGTTAAAACACAACTTCTGACGCTTATAAGCTGTGTGATCTTAGGCAAATTACTTCACCTTTGTTTGCTTGTTTTCTAAACCATGGTATGTGTGTGTGTGTGGGGGAAGGATAGCATCTCACAGCTCAAATATGATAATATCCATAACACGCAGTACAGTATCTCTCACACAGCATACTCTACATCAGTGCTAGCTATTATAAAGTTGTTATTAAATCTTGGTTCAAAGAGATGAGGATACCAGACTTTTGACAATGATCATGCGTGGTAATATCAATGGAACTGGCTCATGTATATTGTATAGGGTAAGTTTTTGCAATTTAGAAGGAAATAGTTTAGACCAGACATGGAAATTGATGCCTACCTTCCAGACCTATTTCCTTAAAAATATATTTAATCTTTTATACTTGAAAGTATCTCTTATATCTTAATAGAAATCATTCATAAAGATGCTTCTAGTAGAATATTCCTTCTTCCAGATGTGCAAAATCTGCCTACTGAGCAAAGTATTAATTGAGTTCATAAAGTTTATGCCTGACTGTTACTGGGAATGAGTAACATAAGTATCAGTTCCAGAGTATAGCCATTTGCCCACCATTCTGACTAACTTGTCTTGGGAGTAGACCATATAACCACAATAAAGTTCACTTGCCAAGTTGTGACTCTAAGTGTTTTCTCTGGCTAATTGTAGGGAAGACTGAAAAGTTCAGTGGTCATGATGAAAGTGTAGGACACATTCCCTCCATCCTCAATAAAATGCTTCATATGTATTGAGTTTTAATATTAGACTTCAAGAGACCCTGAACCCTCTCTTTGGAGGTCAGGCTGCCTCCCTTAGGACTGAACTGTGTCTATGGGTCCAGAGAGGGACAAAGCTCCGTACTGCAGCCCCTTGGGCCCAGCAGCAGCCCTGATTCCTATTGTTACCCATGAGACATAAGTTCACAAGCAACAAATGAGTTGTCTCAGAGGCAAAGGAGAAAAGATGATGCTTTTGTAATCTCTGGGGAGTACATCTCCTCTTTCCTACCAGCTGATTGAAGAACAGCCAGATCACGCTCAGTCAATTAGATTACTATTCCAGGTTAAAAATGAAATGCTCTTATCCACGAGTCAAACTTGGAACAACCTCAGCCACCAAGAACATGGCTTCAGGATGGTAGAACATTAGACCCAGAACCATTGGCTTTGTCTGTGAGCCAGTCACACAATACCTTTAGGCCCTGGGTACTTATCTGTAAAATGGGGGTGGGGAGACAGGAGGAGGGGAGAGAGACTCGATGATCTCTAAGGTCCCTTCCAGTTCTAAATCTATAATCAATCAAGGTATAAGCAAAAAAAAAAAAAAAAAAAGAGGGTTGGCAGGGAGGGCTCTGTCATAGCTGTCCATATCATTTCCCCCAAACTATACTTGAGTCCCAGAAAAAAAAAAAATCACCCAAAGCTTCAAAGATGCATTTTCACTTAGTATTAACAAGCTTTGGTTATCTTCTATTCCAGGCTTACAGACAATAGTGGTACCAGATTAAAAGGGGAGGGCTGTCCAAATGGGGAGGTGACCCCTTTCCCTCCCCAAACAAAACCCCACACAGAAGCTAAGTGGCTTTGCTTTAGAGATCATAATCCTTATAATGTTAACCAAGACATCAATATGCTCTGCTTTAGAAATGAGAGCAACATTCCTGCTAGAAGGGTGTTCCTTAGCAAGTAAAAAAAAATTTATTAAGTGCTTACTATGCACTAGCTGGGAAATACAAATGAATAAAAGCCAGAAGAAAAGACAGTACCCTGCCCTCAAGGATTTTATTTATTTATTTTTCCAGGGCAATGAGGGTTGAGTGACTTGCCCAGGGTCACACAGGGATTTTATATTCTAATAGGGGAAGACAACACATTGTACATACAAAATGCAATTTAATTCCTAATGGATCAAGCTTCAGTTATCTGGAAAATTCACTGACACATAAAAGGTTATTTCTGAAGATACATTACTATATATAGATCAGACTCTCTAAAAGAAAGAAGGCATGAGTAAAAGTTAGAGGGGGTAAAACTGCATTTACCTCCTTGGCTAACTATCTGCTCAACTAATAAAGCATCAAATAAAAGAAAAAAATATTCGACTTAATTCCATTTTCTTTATTTATGTTGGTATGCTTCTTTTCTGATGACAGGAAAGCCCAGGTGCCTTTTCCGTAGTGATTTTAAAGTAATTTTTACAGTGTTGTTTCATCTCTCATTTAAATCCCCAACTTCTAAAAGTTTCATTCTTCACTTCAGTAGAAAATATATCCTTTTATCCTATTCTTAGAGATTTCCTAAGACAACATTTTTATGCCTTTGATTTAGTCAGACCCTAAATCTCACTATCTTCTGAGTGCTTCTGAAATTGAATCTAATAGGTAGCATTAACATTAATTACAGAAAACTCATATTAACAAAATATGCCCATCTGAATCTGGATCCTTTCTTTGGGTAGGGAAGTCAATTCTCCATTGACTCAAATAAGTTCTGAACTTTTACTGTACCATTCTGCCCTATTCATCCTGGCTCATTTTATGTTATAGCTGATAATTAGTATCCCAAATCAAAATAATAATAATAAAAAGACATAGTTGAATGAAGTGTAGGAGCTATTAGAGTTAAGAAACTGTAACATATTTGACTAAGTAGTACAACTACATCCTTAGGGGAAATTTCATAATCTAAATCTTTGCCAAAGATAAATGTTGTATGTGTCTCCATTTAAATATACTGTAAGTAGAGCCCCTAATTTAGTGTAGAAGCATTCAGACACTGAGACCTTTACTAATAATATTGATATCTTGATTACATTTTTCATGGATTCACCAGTGATCCTAGCCGATTTCATTCTTATTGCCACAAAGTGGAAATTACCCTTAATTTTGCTGCATGAGTCAGACTACAAAGAAGCTGTGCTTGATTGACTTTCCAGATTGTTCCTTTCATGGAATGTCTAATAAAAATATGAATAATACTATCTGGCAACAGTGTTTAAATAATGAAAAAGAGCACTACATATCTTGCTTTTATATTCCAGCCAGACAGGGCACATTTCCCAGCCAACATTAGGATTTCTTAAAAGAAGGTTGGGTATCCCCAGGGAGGTGACAGTGAGTCTTACGGTCCCAACCAGCTGTAGGCTATATAAACAGGATGAATCAGCCGGCCGTACCACCTGTGTCAACTGTTGGCATTTCCTCCTTTCCCTACTATTAGACTTTGCTATGAATCTGGAAGCATTACCATATATAGTCTGTCTCATATTTGCATGCCATCAACAACTAATACTTATTAGGTCCCTAAAATTCAAGCACTATACAATAGCAATTCTACATAATTAATCCATTTAATGAACATGCATACAGTAAGGTCACTTCATATCACAAATGAAGCTCATGATGGCTCAGGTATGCCACTGTTTCTTGGTGAATTTAGATATTATTTCTCACAATTGGCTTCCAGCATGAATGAGAAAATTGGCATAAAAACAAGGATATGAGAGTGCTGAACAGTGAGGCAGTGTGATTGTGAAATTGACAAATCAACACAGTGCCTAGCACATAGTAAATGCCTAATAAACGTTTATTGATCAAGTGATTGATAAATAACTGATAGACAACCTAAGTGCTACATTAATATCTACAAAATATTCAAAGAACCAGGGAGGATTTAACTCTTTCAGTGGATCTTTGTTGAAGGATTTATAGAAAGATATGAATAAGATTTACACAACATGAAAAGTCATGGATTAGTTTTCATTTGTATCACTGGAGGGAATAACCATTCAGATGAGGTTACTGAACTATACAAGGGAACACACACTTTGTTGGTCATGGCATAATGAGGATGAACATGACTTTTGTGGGCTTTACAAAAGGATGATCACTGCAATGTGGGTGAAATTTTTATACATTGTGTTAGATTTTGAATTTAAGGGTAGAACATGAATGAAAACAGTGAAAATGACATCAGTTATGTAGCTTTTTTTTTTCAGATTTCATTGGTTTTGAAAAAAATCAAGGAAAAGAAAGACACAAAGCAAGCAAGAAAGCCAATCAGTTGGCATTTTCATGAGGTGATTTTACAAGAGAGCTTTAAGAGAATCAAACAATGCTTCCGGCATTTGATGTAATCCTGGGCCACACATCAGCACACTCCTTAGCAACAGGTGGTATGATGACTTTATTTTTATTGTTTACTACAACCCCTGCAATTGTCTTCAAAGTATAGGAAAACACCATGTTTTCTCTGATATGACTTCCATTGTGTTATTACCACTGCTGGGTGAACCTTCTTCCAGAGCACTGGTTTCCCCTTTTTGACTGTGGCCATTACCATGTCACCCACAGCAGCTGCAGGAAGCCTGTTCAATCTTCCCTTAATTCCCTTCTCAGAGATGATGTACAGGTTCTTGGCACCTGTATTATCAGCACAATTGATGACAACTCCCACTGGGAGACCCAATGAAATTTGGAACTTGGCTCCAGAAGACCCACCACATCCTCGCTTAGACATCTTGGCTCCCGGAAAGTGTTATAGTATCCCTATTAATAATGTATTATGGTTCATTGTTGGACTGAGAAGAATCTGCTGGCATTTATAACTATTCATGTATAAGAAGGTGTTTGGCATAAACCAGCTGAATAATTGTGTCACTTTGGCTTACACAACTTCTCAGGCTTGTATCTCACTTCTTCAATGACATACTCATTCTAAATAACCCTGGTTGTCATGTTAGCAGAATATCAACTGTTCAGCTAATAAGTATTTATCAAGTACTCAAGGCAATGATGTTACATACAGCTCAGCTGCATAAGAAATGTCCTATTAAATGGTAAATTAATTTTACCACATCTTTAATTTTGTAGAATTATAGATATTCAAAGTCAAAGCATTTTATACTTTTAAAATAAATATCAATTTAATTGGGAAGTATTTCTGATTTTAGTTTTTTGTAATTTATTGATGATGTTTTGACTTTTTTTCTGGCAAAAACCATTATGTTTACTATGTATACCATATGTATCATTCATGTCATACAGGGTTCTTCTTTTGCTCTTCGATGCAGTTATGATTACAGAGAATGCAAATGCAAACACCAAAATTTACTATTTCGATGAATAAATGAATGATTTAGTGGATCTATTTCATTTCTAAATATAAAAGTATAGTATAGTTTTCAAAAATCCTAAGAACACTAATTTTTACTAATGGTTGTGACAATAAGGGGTTTGAACTATACTGCATAGGTTCCAGAAAAGGAAGTCTGTTTCATTTATTTAATAAGTTCCTCACCAAATTAAAATTAGGTTTAATTTTCTGAAAAGACACAAGAATTTTATATGTTATTTTCTTTTCAATATTGTAATTTTGTAATAACCCATTTGAAATCTTTAACTTTTCTTCTTAATACAATAGAAGAAAGGATTTGCCTATGGCACTCCACCTTCCCTTGCTGCTTTCTGGATAATTTTGGAAAATAACTATTTAAAGTTGTTTTCACATTTGGATTTTAATTCTTCTTCTTCTTCTTCTTCTTCTTCTTCTTCTTCTTCTTCTCCTTCTTCTTCTGCTTCTTCTTCTTCTCCTTCTTCTCCTTCTTCTTCTTCTTCTTCTTCTTCTTCTTCTTCTCCTTCTTCTCCTTCTTCTTCTTCTTCTTCTTCTTCTTCTTCTTCTTCTTCTTCTTCTTCTTCTTCTTCTTCTTCTCCTCCTTCTTCTCCTTCTTCTCCTTCTTCTTCTTCTTCTTCTTCTTCTTCTCCTTCTTCTCCTTCTTCTTCTTCTTCTTCTTCTTCTTCTTCTTCTTCTTCTTCTTCTTCTTCTTCTTCTTCTTCTTCTTCTTCTTCTTCTTCTTCTTCTTCTTTAGTGAGGCAATTGGGGTTAAGTGACTTGGTCCGGGTCACACAGCTAGTAAGTGTTAAGTGTCTGAAGCCGGATTTGAACTCAGGTACTCCTGACTCCAGGGCCAGTGCTCTATCCACTGTGCCGCCTAGCTCCCCCTGGATTGTAATTCTTAGTTGCACACTGTAGTAAAGACATGAAACTCTCTGGATTTTATTGATCAGGTGTATTTTTCAAGTCTCACATTGATTCCTCCATATCTTTAAGCCATCTAGTAGGAAAATGAGCTCCTAACTCTGTCTTGACCTTTTCAGAGTTTACTTTCTTCTATGCAAGAAAGTCTTCTAAGAAGCTTGAACTGCTTCTGGGCAAGTTTATCCAAAGAGATTTTTTTAAAAGACAATATTAGTCAGTTTCACATATTCCTGAAGATAATAGATTTTGCCTTGGATCTCACATGTAATAGAGAATTTGCCAAAGAATCAGAACAGATACAAGTAGTTGAGTATACCAGTTTAATCCCATTTTTCAGATAGCTCATGTTAAAAGTTTTGGTTTTGCCTAAATGATAAAGACTGACCATAGACTGGTATTAATTCATCATATTTGGGGATTATTTAAGAAAATCCATAACTTATGTAAAATAACTAATAATTATGAAATACTTTATAATATACAAAAAGAGTACCAGCCTAAGTATTCTAACACATGTTCACATTATTTCTGCATGTTTAGTCTTAGACAAGTCATTCACAATCCCTTTGCTTTTCATTTCATTAATTGTAAAACAGAAATACCTTTTTCATTGGACTTTTTTATGGAAATGAAATTAAGTAGATGTAAAAGTGCATATAGAAAGTGCAATTATAATTTTTATTTATTATGTTGACCCTACCTGTCTCCACCGTGACCTCACCAAAAAAAATCATAGAAAACTGGCAAATCACAGGTGCTAGTATTTATTTCATTGTAACCTTTTACAATAAGCTGATTATTTATGAACTTTAGTTTTCAAAAAGTAGACAGTAATCTTTCCTGAACATGAACAATATTAGCATTTTTTTAAAGAATATGGAGAGCAAGTAGAAGAATCCCTGGGTTTTAGTTCCAAAGTTTTGACACTCATTTGAAACTTATTGGAATCTAGTTTAAAATACAAATGATGAAATTTAGCATTTAATCCCTTTCACAACTTGGTTCCAATCAAATTGTCTTTATTGTATGTTATACCCTTTACATACTGGCCAAGTTGGTGTGCTTCCCTTTTCCTAGCACTTGGCATTTCATCTCCCTCTGGCATTTCTCTGGCCAAGTTTGACCCTTTCCCTTTCCCTTCTACCTTCTAAAATCTCTTGTCAAAACTTAGCTCATAGGCTCTCTCCAAAGTAAATGTTTTTAATCACAGAGCTGTCAACCAGTATTTTCATAAATATCTTGAAAAATGTATTTTGAGATAAATTTTTGTCTTAATAATTGTATGTATTTCATCTTTCTTTGCATTTACAAACATAATTCTGTGGAGTTGGAATGGTAGAGTGGATAGAGAACTGGGTTGGAATCAGGAAGACTCATCTTTATGAGTTCAAATTTGGCCTTAGATACCAATTGTGTGATTCTGGGCAAGTCACCTAACATTCTTTGCCTCAGTTTCCTTATCTGTAAAGTGAGCTTGGGAAGGAATGGCAAATCACTTCAGTACCCTTGCCAAAAAAAGAAAAATGGAGTCACAAAGAGTTGTACACAACTCAACCAAAATAATTCTATGTGTTTCATTTTTTTTAAATTTTGCATTTAGAAACATAATTCTGTGGAATTAGAGTCAAGATGATGGAATAAAAGCTAGGAATTTTACCTTAGATCTTGCATATCTTCCTTAAAATGATTTAGAAACCATAACAAACCCAATTCCAATTGGGAAAGTAAAGATAAAATCATAGTGAATCATTTTATCTAGCCCAGGACAAACTTAGGAGGACAGAGAAGATCTATAGACATTGGAATGGGAACTGTTCAGAAACTAAGAAGAGCAGAAGTAGTAACAGAATGAAAACAGGTAGAAGCATTATCTCCTATGGTTGTGGCCATAGTCACAGGAGTGTGAAGCATCATAGTAACCAATAATGGTAAAGGGACATGGGCACCTGAACAGAAAGAGATTACATGGGATTTCTGTAATAGCCTTGGAAGCAGAAATGAGTGCCATCTGGCAAACTCTGTCTTCCATTACCCAATTCTTCAGCATTGTTCAAAATTGGAAAGGAATGCCCGTGGGTACAAAAAAGCAGGGACTTTACATTTTAAAGAAGAAAAAAAAGTTCTCAAAACATAACTTTATGTCTTTGAACCCCAAAGTACACTGGGCATACAATTCTAACATTTAGCCCCACACATAAGCACACAGTGGAATAAAAAAAGGGCAGGAGACCAAAATCAAAGGGGGAAGGGGGTAGCAGTTCAGTCATTCTGAAGCTGCAGAACCTCCCAGCAGACTAACTGTGCCTGAGTCCAGCAACAGGCTATGATTATTTAACTACACCTAAAACAGTAGTCCCAAACTGACTCAGGATTTAGAGTGAGGTGCCGGAGGTCAATGAATATATCTTTCTGGATTATACCACTTTAGAAGCCCTGAAAACGTATATATATCCCCAAAATGATTTGAGAAAGCAACAGTTATACATAAGTGACAGAAACTCTAACCAGACACCGACCCTCTCCCCACCCCAGCAACAAGAGGAGAGCAGAATTCAAAACTGCCATGAATTCCAAAATTGAGAAGTAGGCAGGAAAAATGAGGAAAAAAAAAAGACTAACCAAAATAGCTACTATGAAAGACACACAAAAAAGTTAACACAAGGGAGAAATCACAAGAGACTAAATAAGGGTAAGCTGTTTACCTTACTACATGGGAAGATGATGCTTGTATTTTTTGAGAACTTTGTCATCACAAGGACTGTTACAAGTATTCTACATAGACAAAAGGGCACAGACGTTATTGTTACATTGGGATGATCTCAAAAGAATGGAAGGTTGATAAAGAGAGATATAGTGGGGGCGGCTAGGTGGCACAGTGGATAAAGCACCAGCCCTGGATTCAGGAGTACCTGAGTTCAAATCCAGCCTCAGAAACTTGACACTTACTAGCTGTGTGACCCTGGGCAAGTCACTTAACCCCCATTGCCCTGAAAAAAAAGAGAGAGATATACTAAGAGAGGGGGAAAGGGAGAAGAAGAATCAGGAAAATTCTCTCACAAAAATGGAGTATGGTAGGATGAGTTTATTCAATGGAGGGGAGAATGGAGAATCAGGAAACTCTTGAACTTCACTCTCATTTGAACTAAATTAAGGAGGAAAGAATTAATGCACATGCACAGATACACACACATAGTTGGGTACAGAAATTCCTTTACAAGAAACACATTTGGCCTGCTTTCCGCCACCCTCCACCTGCCCAGGGTTCCTTCTCCCTGCTTCCTTCCTTCCTTTCTTCTGCAGGCAGTGAGTGCCCCCTTGCCTTCCCTCCTGCCCCTATTGTTCCGCCCCCGTCCTCCCACCCTTCCCTTTCCAGCCTGCTTCCCCTTTTCCCTTCACTTGCCTCATGCCTGAAGTTTTTGACTTCCACTCCCATGAGTGACCAAAGACTTGACCACGAAATATATAACAGCAGCCATTTTTTCACTAAGTGGTGCGGGGGTTTGAATAAGTAAATTTTAGAGGAAAAAATAAAAGACATCACATGAAAAGAGTCCTAAATCACTAATAATTCAGGTTTTAAGGTTAACATTCTAGCTATACTGTCTAAAAAAGCCAATTGGTGGTCGCCAATAAATTATAAGCTTTAGCAAGAGTTAGACTTTTAAGCATTTATTAAGGAGAATAAGAATTTGGTGAAGAGAGAGAGAAAGGCCTAGATTCCTCTATCTATTAAAGGGAGAGAGCATTCCTAGCTCTACTCTCTGCCAGAGTACACAGGAAAGAGAGCAAGTCAGAGTGCCCACCTCCCCCTTCTTCCTCCCACAAGCAAACGTCACTTCCTGACACCAAAGAAAAGACGCATGGTCTTGCCCTCAGAGACCTTCACCTCATGGTGGAGCCTTTCTACAGTAAGTCTCCAGCAGATGGCATCATTCCAATCGTTACGAGGTGATGCAAATTTAAACAACCTTTATGTACCACCTCACAACCATAGGATTGAAAATCATGACAGAAAAGGGAAATGACAAATGCTGTAGGGATTGTGGGGAAATAAGAAAACTGATGCAATATTGATGGAGCTATGAATTATTCTAACCCTTGTTGAAAAACATTTTGTAATATATACCAAAAGCTATTACAATGGGCAGAAACTTTGCATCAGGAATATGCTGCAACAACAAAGAGATAAAATATAAAGTAAAAGGACCCATAAGTACAAAAATTGATAAGCAGCTTTTTTTTCTTAATAGAAAAAAGTTAGAAACTTAGGGGATGCCTATCAATGACTGAATAAATTATGACATGAATAAATGGAATACTATTGTGCTATAAGAAATTATGAAAGTGGTGATTTCAGAAAAAAAACATGGCAAGACATATGAACTTATGCAAAATAAAGTGGGTACAATTAGAAAACAATGTACATGATAAAAGAAATATTGCAGTCAACTGAAAGAATTAGTGTCTGATTAAACCAATGACCCATCACAATTAAAAAAAAAAAAAACCTCCTGATCCCTTCCACCTCTAGAAAGAGAACTGGTAGTTTCAGAGTGCATATTGAAGGACTGGGGGTGGGGATGGGGGTGGGGGTGGGAGTTAAATAGTGTAGTATTTATTTTCCATATCTTAAAATTTTGTAATGGGTTTTATCATGCATTCGAGGGTAGAGTTTGGGAAAGAATTTCAAACTAAAAATGAAACATATTTGAACAAAAATAATAAAGAGAATGAAAACATTATTCTGAGAAGGGGGCCATTAAGCTCACTAGATTGTCATAGGTGTTCATGAAACAAACAAAAAGAGGTTTAGCACCTCTGTTCTAAATAAGGGCAGTCCCAAAGGAAGACTTTCCTACCTCTCCCCCTAGTTTTTATCTTTCTCTCTGCCTCCCTCTCTCCCTCATTCCCATCATCACCTCCTCCTCCTCTTTCTACTCTTTCTTTTTCTTCTAGTTCTTTTTTGTTGCTTTTCATGTTGTTCATGTTTTTGTTCTTCTTCTTGTTCTTCTTGGTATTCTTCTTGGTCTTCTTCTCTCCATCCCTCTCCTACTCTCCATCCCTCTCCTTCTCTCTATCCCTCCCCCTCTCTCTATCCCTCTCCCTCACCTCAATTTATCATGTATTATTTATATGTGTATTGTTTATATGCATTTTACCTATTATAAATGTAATATACTTTAGTATTTGGCAACTTTCCTATTTCAATTTTGTATCTCAGTCATCTAGACAATGCCTTATATATCATATTTCCTTAATAAATACTTCAGGTATTGGGTTATAATGAAGCACCTCATTTCTTTTGTGCTTATCTACAAGTTAAACTGAATGCCTTACTAAGTAAAACTATTTAGAGATGAGTATTAAAAAACATGATGTTTTTTCATTATAAAATGGCAATAAGAGGAATATTTTCTCATTTTTATGCTCTGAAATTTCAATGATTTTTATGAAGAATAACAGAGGGTATCTTGGAGAGATGGACCCAAATCACACACAGTTAAAATGGACATGATATTGTGCTTTACCCCTGAGAACTACAATAATAATAATAATCCTTTTGTAGAGGACATATGCCAGAGATAGACTTACCCTTCTCATGAACAATTTCAATTCTTTTAAATCATAAATCAATATTTTCAGTCATACCTTAACATACTAGTTGGCAGATAATTTTGGCTATAGAATTTAGATTATTCTCTGCCTATCATTTTTATGGGTGGAGACCCAACATCTGGTCAGTATAAAAGCATTTAGATTGCAGAGGCTGGTGTCTAAATCTGTACACCAAGTACAGTCAGAATTCATTCTGAGCAGGTTCACCATACATAATCTGAGACATATGTTTGACATTATCTGGGAAAACAAAAACAATGAGTCAATGGCTTGAGCTCTACTTGACATTGAAAAAGTGTTTGGCTCCATAAACTGGCCCTGGGAAGAATATTTCACTCTGAGCATAACAGCTAAGGTTCCATTATTAATGTAAATAAACGCAAGGGAAGAGGGAAGCCTTGATGAGTGCCATGGTAAAAATTAAATAGCTCTGGGACTGCTGATTGGTGTTGATTTTAGTAACAGGCTGGGAATGCAGACATTTGATCCAGCATATAATGTTATCATGAGCACTCACACTGACAATTGTCCTGGAGAATTAAGTACTTGAATATTGGAGGATACAAGGTGCCCAATGACACCTTTTAAATCCCTCAACTTTCTAGAAAGGGTTTTTGGAATAAATTCCTACTGAGCTTTCAGGAACACAATTACCTCTATAAAGTGTTGGTGATTATACAAGTAAAAGCAAATAACTTCTTCTGTATACTGAATATTTGGATTAAAATGAATTTCAGGTCAAAAGCAAAACACACTGTAGACCTTCTATCATTTATGCATCTGTCTCTATCCAAAAGAATAAAAAAGAAAACAAAAACCAACCTTTGTTACTTAGCTTGTAATTTTTCCCATTCTGCTCCAGCAACTCTAAAAAAAATTCTGAGTGTATATGAGAATGATGGTAATGATCCCACTTACTACACTAAAGGTCATTCATATAGTGTTTGAAAGTTTGGAACACACTTCATGTATTTGATCTGATTTGATCATCAATACTGCCTAAGAAGGTAAGTACTATTAGATATATTGCTTCTGTTATACACATGAAGAAAGCAAGGCTAAGGGAGGTTAAGGGATTTATATATACTCATTCAACTAGTAAAGGTATTGAGGAAAGTGAATTTTCTACCCTATATTACAAATAAAACTCAGCAAGTAGAGTTAGAAAAAGAAATTCCATTCAAAAGAACCACAAACATGTATAAAATATCTGGGATTTTACCTACCAAGATGCATTCTGCTTTTATGTGAATGTTTAAAGTACTCCACAGAACAAATTTTCCTGTAGTATGTCTTACATTTAAAAAAATTCTAAGATCATTTCAGATCTACATGTTCAATTAAGGACAAAGTAAATACTAGTATATGAAAAAGGGATTTCTTATAAGTCTTCCTAAATTCCCAGATGCCAGACATTTCCCATAGCTCAGAGACAGAAATAAACATTCCAAAAGAAAATGATAATCTTTTCAGAGTAAAATGGTTAATAGGCAGTAACTGATTGCTGGCTGCATATGGTGTGTGTCACCAGACACATAAATAATATCAGTGCTTTAGATTTGCTTCAGAACTATCTTAGAGGCCTATGTACCAGTTTATAGGACAATGACATGCAATTTATTAATCAATGGCTATGATAAAGGACAGATTTTTCTTCTTGGATCCTACTGCTGAAAGTCTGATAATCTACCCCTTGCATAGTTTTAACAGTTCTATGACATCATCACATGAAATGCAAAGCCAACTCTCCCTGTCATATTTTTCTCTCTTCCTTAAAAAAAGAGAATAATTAAAAAGGAAGTTTATGTTTGTTAAAGATAACCAAAATGTGTATTTATTTATTTTACTTCCTGCATACTGATCTAATAGTTTACCATAAGATGGACACATCAGTGAGGAAGAAAAGTTGCATGAGATCTGCTTTGTTTACCTCATTTTTATGACATTCAAACAACTCACTCTGCTCTGTGTTTTCTTTGTTTGTTTGTTTTTAACTAGTTTCATACATTTCTCCTAAAGAGAAGTGGATACATGATGAAATACAAATATGAGAAAAAAAGCATTCACCCATACCTTAAACCAAGAATGCAATATGCTTAATGAGTATCAGGCATTGAAGTTAAAACAATACTGTTCATAGTCATTTTTTAAAATTTCTCTTTGTTTTGCTTTCATGGGAAAATTAGGAGGCAACCATGTCCATGTTTGCTAGAGCATTTTGCAACCATGCTGAATTAATTGTCTCTGAATGTTTCTCTTATAATGTTATTTTTTTAACTTACCAATCATACCTGTCCATATAACAAAGGGATAGGAAGAAAAATTAAATGAAAGATGCAAATCCAGTCTCAGAAATCTGTCCCACAATTCTCCATCTCTCTTGGTGTAGGTGGTTGGAGTTTGCGGGTAGGGTGGAGGAGTTCAGGCAACCACTGAAGATACTAATATTATGTGTAATGCTTAGGTTCTCCAAGATATCTGGAATCGTCTACTTGGCTGAGGTAAAGATCTTACATTGGATCTATGTATGAGTGGAAAAGTTTTCATTGAATCTGCTCCCTAACACCCTAAAATCAAACTTAGGTGTGCTTATCAAACTGTTCGTGGTCATCCCAGTTGTCTTCTAAATGAATAAAGTACATCTACATTATGTTTATACATATCCTAAAGTCATTCATACAAGTGAGCAGTAGGAATAACTGGGTACAGATGACATGTGCTAACTACTACCTAGTGAATAAAGAGTTAATCTTAAAGCACAGCCTATCTGGAAAGTCCTACCTTTGGCATTTTATGGCTTTGTAACTTGAGGTATTAAAAGTACTCAGAGAAAAACTGCTGGGAAAACTGGGAGATAGTATGGCAGAAATTAGGCAAAGACGAACATCTTGCACCTTATACTAAAATAAGATCAGAAAAGGTACATGATTTAGACATAAGAAGTGATACCATAGGAAAATTATTTGAAGAAATAATAGTCTACCTTTCAGATCTTTGGAAAGGGGAACAGTTTATGACCAAACAAGAGATAGAGAATATTATGAAATGCAAAATGGATGATTTTGATTACATTAAATTAAAAAGGTTTTGTACAAACAGAAGCAATGCATCCAAAATTAGAAGGGATGCAGAAAGCTGGGAAACAATGTTTATGGCTAGTGCTTCTGATAAAGGCCTCATTCCTAAAATAGATTGGGAACTAAATCAAATTTATAAGAATCCAAGTCATTCCCCAATTGAGAAATGGTCTGTGAACAGGCAGTTTTCTGATGAAGAAATCAAAGCTATCTATTCCCATATGAAAAAATGCTCTAAATCTCTAATGATTAGAGAGATGCAAATTAAAACAACTCTGAGATACCACCTGACACCTATCAGATTGACTAATATGACAAAAAAGGAAAATAATAAGTGTTGGAGAAGCTGTGGAGAAATTGGCACACTAATGCATTGTTGGTGGAAATATGAACTGTTCCAACCATTCTGGAGAGCCATTTGGAATTATGCCCAAAGAGCTACAAAGCTGTACATACCCTTTGACCCAGCAATACCACTTTTGGGTCTTTTTCCGAAAGAGATCATAAAAAAAGGGAAAAGGACCCACGTGTACAAAAATATTTATAGCTGCTCTTTTTGTGATGGCAAGGAATTGAAAATTGAGGGGATGCCCACCAATTGGGGAATGGCTGAACAAGTTATGGTATATGAATATAATGGAATTCTATTGTGCTGTAAGAAATGATGAGCAGGAGGAGTTTAGAGAAACCTGGAAGGACTTACATGAACTAATGATGAGTGAGATGAGCAGAACCAGAAGAACATTATACACAGTGTCATCAACATTATGTGTTGATCAGCTGTGATAGACTAGATTCTTCTCACCAATCCAATGGTACAAGAAAGTTCCAAAGGACTCATGATGGGAAAGGCTCTCCAAATCCAGAAAAAGAAAAAGGAACTATGGAATATGGATGCTGAGTGGACCATACCATTTCTTTTGTTTTTGGTGCTGTTGTTTTGGTGTTTTTTGAGGTTTTTCCTTTTTGCTCTGATTCTTCTCTTATAACATGACTAGTGCAGAAATATGTTTAATGTTTTATATATTATATATAGATAGATAGATAGATAGATAGATAGATAGATAGATAGATAGATAGATATGACCTATATTAGATTACCTGCTTTAATCTGATATGGGGGGAAGGAGGGGAGGGAGGGAGAAAAATTTGAATTTGGAAATCTTATATAAACAAATATTGAAAACTAAAATAAACAAATAAAAATATTGGGTTTTTTTTTGTTTTTTTTAGTGAGGCAATTGGGGTTAAGTGACTTGCCCAGGGTCACACAGCTAGTAAGTGTTAAGTGTCTGAGGCCGGATTTGAACTCAGGTACTCCCGACTCCAGGGCTGGTGCTCTATCCACTGCACCACCTAGCTGGCCCCAAAATATTTTTTAACCTCTTAATGCCCTAGGCAACTGTTTAAATTCTCTGTGCCCTAGGCAACTGCAGAAAAGGTGCTGACCTGTGTTGATAAAAGGAGAGCACATCTGGGAGTTTCATATTCCAGTGAAATTTTAGGAACCACTCATACTCACTTTAATCTTAACTAACTCTCCAGGTTGTTGCATATTTTCTATTAGAATGTAAGCTCTGTGAAAGTAGGGACTATCTCATTTGCTTATATTTATATTTTGTATCCTATCACAGATCCTAGCACATATTAAGAACTTAATAAATGCTGTATCTATTTATTCCATATCCACTTTAAAATCATAAAACATCTGTCAGTGCATCAGATACACTGGCTTGAAAGAAATGTCCTATGGCCAAAAATATTATGTCCAGATATTGCTGCACTGCTTCCAACACTTAACAGATGTTATTGACATAATACAAGTCATGGACTTGTCGTAAGATGCTTATTATCTTAACATAGTAGAAAATCACTATGCTAAGGAGATCAGTTTAACATGGTATGAATTATAGTCTTTGAGAACTAAAAATAATCTTAGAAGGCATATAGTCTTATCTCATCAGTTTACAGATAAGAATGATGAGCCTTAGAAACTTCTCTAGGTAGCTAGATTTCACACAAGGCCTGAGTCAAGAATACTTTAGTTCAAATCTGGCCTCAGATACTCAGTAGCTGTTTGACCCTGTGTGAGTCAGTTAACCTCTGTCTACCTCAGTTTCCTCAACAGTAAATTGGGAAAAAATAATAGGACCTACCTAGCAGAGTTGACATGAGGATCAAATGAGATAGTAAATGCAAAGCACTTAGCATAATACCTGGCAAATAGTAAGTATGTCAATGTAAATATGTCAATGTTAGCTATATTGTTATTTGCATGTGATTTATGATTTTGATAAGGAACTTGAAAGCTAAATTTAAATTTTAGCTCTTCTTCTTATGACCTATGTTCTAAAGTGACTTCAGCTCTCTGTGCTTCATCCATAAAAATGAGGGAATCCACTAAAAGACCTTTAAAATTCCTTCCCATTCAAAAGTTATGATCCCCACAGTCCAACAATCTAATTTTGTTTTATAAGAAAACAGAAGCCCAGAGAGCCCAAATAACTCTTCCATAGTCACACAGGTAAAAATATCACAGCCAGTATACAAACCTATGTCCTTTGAATCTAAACAGAGCATTATTTCAACTAAGTCACACTGTTAAGTGAGTTGTCCATGTCACTCATGTAATTTTGGAAGAATCAACACAAGGACCAAGTTTTGTGGTTACTAATTGTATATAGATCTACCACAGATGTTGTTGTCATAATAAAAGTCCCATAAATAATGACTCTTGAAAACACTTTTCAAAGCTGTTGTAATAAAACATTATCTATTGTAGAAGAATTCTAATGGAACATTTTAAGAAAAAAACGATTGAAAAGCAAAACAAAATCCTGTTTCTTAAAGATGAGGTGGAGGAAAAGAATGAGTGGCTATGAAATTATTCTCAGTCTTCAGAAATGAGAGAATATCCAAATCAGAAAAAATAATATGTTTCTCTATGTCTTTTACATATGTAAGATAATATATCTGTATACATAACACAAGAAATTTCGAACCCCATTTTTTCCTTACATTGTTTCTAGCATTCCAGAAAGCTTCATTGTGGCATCAGAGCAACTAGGATCCATTCCACTGATCAGTCTATCTTGCAGCAATAAAATTAGATTCTGACTTAACAGCCAATGTTGAAAGAAGACTTTCAGTATAATGTCTCGGTGGCCAGCATCAATCAGTATATGTGTGATAACACTGTGTCCCAGTTACATCTTTCAATGCCAGTTACAGACTTTATCAATGTCACTGTAATAAAGTTTGGGTGAGGAAATTATGTGTTTTGCCATGACCAGACTTAGCCTTGGAAATGAGTACATAGTTTTCTAGAGAAGTAATGGAAAGAACTTTAGGTCACAAATGCTAAATTCAGATAAAATAGCAAGAATAAAACATTGTGGTCACTACTTAAGTGGCAATTCATATCATTAGTTGTTTGGCACCTATTCCTTATCTCTGTGCTTTATAATTCATCAACAGGGGAAAAATCTAGAATTGCTTCCCCTAGGGAAATTTGTCTATTAAGGCTAAACTATTTCATAGGAACAGAAAGAGTTCTCAAGAGGACTGCATCATCAGTAATTCCTGGGAACACAAGTAAGCAATTCAGCATCAGTGGAAGAATAATATGGTCTGCTTTGATAGTAGTATGCCCAGTTGATTTTATTTTTCACAAAACTAGACATGCATTTTAGAAAGAATTGATGTTATGCTGCATGTGACTCTAGATAAACTGATGTATACTCTATAAGCTACCATATCTCATGCTTTAAAAAAGTGGGTATTCAGATAATATTTTAAATGAAAAGTCATTGTATTCATTTAAAGCAAATAGAGTAATTAAAATAGAAGAGGAAATCTTGATAATGATATACTTTAATGAATGGATACAATGATTCTCAGTAGAATTATAAAATCTTTGATTGGGGGGATCTCAAAAATCATATAGTCTAATCATACTGTAGCCACTACAAAGTGCTCCAAATAGTTTGAAGAAAGCAATAATGTGCTCCTCATCATATCTTTCTTTTCTTTTCTAGGCTGAATATATTCAGTCTTTTTGTGTGATTCTCCTTGGCACCAGTTCTTTCTCCATCCTGGCCACTTTCCTTTGGCTGCATTATAGTTTGTCAATGTGCTTCTTAAAAATAGCTCCCAAAACAGACTAAAATATTGCAGTATATAATCTTAAAATGGAAATAAAGTAGAACTATCATGATCCACATTCTAGATATCTTTGATATATTAATTATTGAATGGCAAAACACCCTTATTGGTGCCCTTTCATTCATTTTCACTTAAACAAATTTTCAATTACATTTCTTCTTATACCTATGTATAAGAGTTTGAGTTTGTATTTGAATTTGGGGAACTCAAGTGCAGAAAAGGGATTGTGTTTTAGAAAGAACTTTAGATTCCTGTTTATAAGACTGGAGCTTAAATCTCAGGTTTGTAATATATTTCTTTTTGACTTTGGAAAATTATCTAAATGCTTTTGACCTTAGTTTGTTCCTTTTTAAAATGACGTGCATTGATTAATTCATGCCTCGGATCGTTCTAAAGGTATCTAGACTATGACTTTATTCCCCTTGACTCATATGCAGATTACTACCAGCAGAATATTGTCCACAGTAACAGCAATATTCTGAGATTGTCAATCATGAATGGCTCATCTTTTCTCAGCAATACAATAATCCAAGACAATTCCAAGGTCTTGTGATGGAAAATTATATCCACATCCACAGAATGAAGTAATGGAGTCTGAATGCAGATGGAAGCATATTATTTTTACTTTTATTGATTTTTTTTCATCTTTTTCCCCCATTTGGTCTATTTTTTCACAACATGATTAATATGGGAATATGTTGTATATGATTGTACATATATAGCCTATCTCATTTTATGGAGGGAGTGAAAAAATTTGAAACTCAAAAATTTTTTTAATGAATGTTAAAAATCATCTTTACATAAGATTTTAAAAATAGTATTAAAAAAACCTGATCACCAAAGCAAGCTGTAGAAAGCCAGACTTAGCCAAAGGAAGGCCAAAGCTCAAGTCATACCTAGATTTATTCATCTTTAGTTCTGACTGTTAGCTTTCTGATTTCTGATGTTGTCTTTGCTTCTTTTGCCACATTTATTTATTTCTGTTCAAAAAATGGTCTCTATGTCTGCGGCTGATGTAGCAAATAATTTCTGTCCCCCCGGATTTGGGTCTGCTTGTACACTAAAAAGTAGGTGCTTAATAAATGCTTGTTGCTTAATCAATTTGTTCATCAACTCCATGGCAACCAGTGCTACAGAATCTGAAGAATTTACCTGGCTGGTTGAATTTTTGCCTACCTAGAAAGGTTTAATTTCTTTCCTTGTCTCCTGATTTTTAAGCAAAGTGCTAGAGAGTTCTATCACTTTCTTGATCTTATAATTTGACTCAAAATATTTTTCCCTTCCTGGTTGGAATTTTATGGTTCCTATGGGTCATTGATAGTGAATCTGATTTAAATCTGAGTCCCCTGAGTAAAATAGAAGAACGTTTCAATTCTCTGTCTTTCAGAAATTGTTTTTCCTGTGTAGTCCTTAGTATTACAAAGTTTCGCAGGGGTCATATATGTCTGTGATCATTTCCTTAATGCACTTAGTAACCTACCTAAATTTTGGGTTCTGATATTTTAAAAAGGCAGTAAAATAAATAAGCGGGTATTTATGTTGCAAGAACCATTAAAAGAGAAATGAGAAGCTAATTTCTTCTCTCTTTTGACCTTAAACACTTCTATTTTCACTGATTCACAGAACCTCAGAATTGGAAAGGATTGCAAATGTTCTCTAGTCTGTTGTGTACCTATAAACCTTAGTTCTTTACTTGATCTAGAATGCCTTTCCCTTTCTTTCTCCTCTATCTGAATCATTTCTTTCTTTCATGGACCAACTCTCCTTCAATCTCTTTTATGTACATTCTATAGCCTTAAATTTCCATTTTTTTTGTTAGCTCCTATATCGTTTGTTGTTCCTACTACACCTACAACTAGCAAAGGCATAACTGAGGTTTTGATCTATGGCCCCAAATTTATAGGGTGCTGACAACATTCATTGTCCTTGAGCAAAGTAGTGAGAATACAGCTCAGCAGCTATTTAGTAAGAATATGAAAATTACTTAAAATATGAAGGTACCAGATGATGGCTTTGTTGGACTGGGGTGAGTTCTTCCCTGACCTTCACAACACCCACTTCATCAAGGGTATACTTAATGCCACTGGATGGGGACATTTGTTCTAAGATCACAAATCACTATTTATGACTCTAGTTATTAACTACTGATCTGGCACTTATATTCTACTTTAATTATATTTTGTTTATTTTTTGAGAATCCCTTCTCAAATAGATTTTGATCATAATAATCTCCTTGAGTATAGGCATCTTTATATTCCTTATAACCTTGCACAGAGACTCTAATATATTTGTTTCTCAGTAATAGTTATAGATTCCTTTCTTTTCTTCCCACTTATTTCTTAATTATTTTCTTCTCACTTCTATATCATTACCTGTAGAGTAAAGAAAATTGTAAAGAAATTGGAAACAATCACCAAGCAAACAGTCAAAAAAAGGTAAGAAAACATATACAATGAGAAATTGAAATTGCAATGTATAAAAATTTACAATATTTTAATCATAAAAGATGACAATTTATCAATTCAGACTGCTGGGAATGCTAACTATTGAATTTATGAAAAAAATAGTTTATAAAATTTTGAACATAATGTACTTAATATATTCCAAGTTTGAAGATCCTTTCTATTTCCATCCTGGAGTTAAGTGGAAAATAAACTATTGAATAAAAGTTATTTCCTCTTCAAACATCCTATGAGTATTGTAGGAGCATTACAAAGTAAAAATGATGACCCTTTCACGTAATTGTTTCTTTCATTGTACAATATTAGAAAAATTCCACTTAACTGTATGTCCTAGATATAGGAAAATGCATCTCAATGGCTAGAAATTTCTTTTTAAAATTTGTTTTATTTTAAATGTTCAAAAAACCTTTTATTAATATGTTAATTAATATTTATATAATCATAGTTTTCCTTTAGTATCCTTCCCTTCTGTTATCCAGAGTTGAAAAATATCAACTGAAAAAAATATTGGAAATAATTGAAATGTATAATATTTATAAATTTTCCAAACCTTCAAAGGAGGAAAGTAGAATAGCCATTACATTTCTCTGTTGAGCTAGTATTTTTAATATACTATTTTGTTTTATTATAAATTAAAATTTTCTATTTATTTAGAATTTTTCCCAAGTTACATATAAAAACAAATTTTCACATTGATTTTTAAAACTTTGTGCTCCAAATTCTGTTCCTCCTTCCCTCCCCACCCCTCCTTAATAACTCAAGCAATTCAATATGTTATACTTGCTCAGTCATGCAAAACATTTCTACATTAGAACTGAAAAAAATAGATTTCAATCTATATTCTGATACCATCAGCTCTTTCTCTGTACATGGACTGCATTTTTGGTAAATCCTTCTGATAACATCCTGCTCATCATTTCTTTCTTTTTCTTTTTCTTTTTCTTTTTCTTTTTTTTTGGTGGGGTGATGAATATTAAGTGACTTGCCTGGGGTCACACAGCTAATGAATGTCAAGTGTCTGAGGCCAGATTTGAACTCAAGTCCTCTTGAATCCAGAGCCAGTGCTTTATCCACTGTGCAACCTAGCTGCAGGTCTATCAGATAAACTTACTTCAAATCTTTTTTTTTTTCATAGTTACTATTGTTAACTATATTACCCTCCATCCTATTCCCTCCACAAGAAATTTATGCTATTTTCTATCTTCTTTCACCTTTTCCCTCATCAAAAGTGTTTTTCTTCTTACTGCCCCCTCCCCCAATCTGCCCTCCCTTCTTTCACCCTGCCCTCCTTATCCAATCCTTTTCCACTTTCTCCCAGGGCAAGACATATTATTATGATCAGTTGAGTGTGAATGTTATTCCCTCTTTGAGCGAATTCTGATGAGAGTCTCATTCCACTGCTCCTCCCCTATCTTTCCCTCCATTCTATAAGCTTTTTCTTGTTTCTTTTATGTGAGATACTTTACTCCCTTCCATCTCTCTCTTTCCCTTTATCCCAATGCATTCCTCTCACCCCTTAACTTTATTTTAAAGATGACATCATGGGGCACAGCTAGGTAGCGCAGTGGATAGAGCACTGGCCCTGGAGTCAGGAGGACCTGAGTTCAAATCCGGCCTCAGACACTTAACATTTACTAGCTGTGTGACCCTGGGCAAGTCACTTAAGCCCAATTGCCTCACTAAAAAAAAATAACATCATGGGGTAGCTAGGTGACAGAATGAACAAAGCCCCAGCCCTGGACCCAGAACCCGAGTCCACATCTGGCCTCAGACAAAAGACCAGCTCTTTTCCACCAGTTATGCTATCCTGTGCATGCCACCCAACCCCGATTACCCCACAAAAACAAAAACAAAAAATAAATGCTTTATCAATATGATCCCTTCATATTCATTTCACACCTGTACCCTATATCTAAATATATAATTTTTCAACATTTACTTTTTAATTCTTCTTTCCACCTCTTTTATTGCAAATATTGTGTATATTTTTTTCTTGACTACTTATTTCCCTCTCCATCCGTTCATATAGGGTGTATATGGTGCTCAAGGAAGATGATAACCTCTGGTGTGAGGGCTTGTCAACTTCTTTTAAGGGGTGCTTTTCCACTTTGGCTTCTATCTCTCACCCAGCTCTCTCCTGTAGCTTCAAGAAGTTCTAGCATTCACAGTGCCCACACTCTGGTAAAGCATATCAGCAGACAGGCTAAACCAGGTTGAGAGTAACTAGTGAGCCTCAAAGCAGTTAGTGAGTTTAGGGTGTGTCTATCTCAATAATGGGAAGACTTTCCCTGGAGAAATTGGTGAATGAGAATAATTTATTCCAGTGATGATGAAAACAACTGAAGTGGGTTCTATGGAGTATTTAGAGAGGTCAGACATCAAAGATGTCAAAGTCATCCCCTGGATCTTCGGTCATCATCCAACATCTTAACTTTTGCTTGCAACTGAACTTTAATGATTCTAGAAGAGACTGAGGTTGATGATTTTTTGCAACCCTGCCTCATTTAAATCAAATTCAAACATAAATCATCACCACAACCCCCATATCATGTTGCTGGTCCTTCTCAAAAAATGAAAAATGGACATCAGTTCATGTAGATATTTCCATGCTTCTCTATATTCTTCTCATTCCTCCTTTCTCAGAGCTCAACAATATTCCATTACTTTCAAGTGCCCCAATGTATTTAGCCATTCTGGAGTTGATGGTCATCTTATTTGGTACTAAATATTTGTTATCATAAAAATATGGTCACAAATATCTGGTATATATAGGAAAATTTGACATATCAATAGCTGTCTTGTGGTAAACATTCAGTAATAGAATCAGCATGTGAAAGTATATGAAATATTATTTTTTGCATAAATATAAATTGCTTTCTAAAATTGTTGGATTCACAAAATCACTAATAATGCAATAGTGTGACTATATTCCCATAACCATTCCAATATTTTTAATCCTTTTTTTGCATGCTTATTGTGACAAGTTAAATCTAATGTGTGTGTCCTTACTTGCCCCTCCAGTGTGGGGGGAAACTAGGTAGGATTTACTTATAAACTCAGCAACAGCTTAGTTTTTAAGCATATATTAAAGTATATTAGAAGTTAGTAAAGAGAGAGAGAGCACATGTCTCTGAAGGAAAGGAAAAAACCTAGCTCAGATCTAGAGAGAGAGAGAGAGAGAGAGAGAGAGAGAGAGAGAGAGAGAGAGAGAGAGAGAGAGAGAGAATTCCTTCACCTAGCAGCTCACACTTCCAAAAAGAGAGAGCCAGAGTCTATTAGCCTGGAAGCTCTATGTGGAATAGGAAGCAGGGTAGTTCACACACAGAGCTCCAAGCTAATTGGCTGGTAGCATTCAAATCCATTGAATGATATGACTTAAAAGCAGTCTATGAACTCCCAGGATGCCAATTCAACTTTAAAAAGGTCGAATTCTTTCTCTACAGGGGGCGGTGGTCCCTGTTCTCACATTATGAGTATTGTATGGTATGGGTATTGAAATTTGCTAGTGGGCAGTGTTACTTGGAAATAGGGCCCCACTGTAAGAGGGTGTTAAAAATGAAGTAAAAGACAGGCAAGATGAGCAAGCAGAGGAAGTGGGGAACCATAGAAAGTTTCTTTATTGACAAGAAAGATTGAGGTGCACCCTCAGAAGAGGATAGCAACATCAGGGCTCATACATCCAAAGCTACCCCCCGAAAAAACATGAATTGGTCTCAGGCCATAGAGGCACTCAAAAAGGACTTTGAGGACAAAATAAGTAAGGTAGAGGAAAAATGGAAAGAGAAATGAGAGTGATGCAGTTAAGTCATGAGAAAAAAGTCAGTAGCTTGAAAAGCCAAATGGAAAAGGAGATACAAAAGTTCTCTGATGAAAAGAATTACCTAAGAGTTAGAATCGAACAAATGGAAGCTAGTGACTTTATGAGAAACCAAAGCACAATAAAGTAAATCCACCCCCGCCCCCCACCAAAAAAAGAAGAGGGTAATGTGAAATAACTCCTTGGAAAAGCAGTTGACCTGGAAAATATATCCAGGATAATTAATTCGAATATTATTGGACTACCTGAAAACCATGATCAGGGAAAGTGCTTAAACATCATCATCCAAGAATCTGTCAGGAAAAGTTGCCCTGACATTCTAGAAACAGAATGTAAAATAGAATTTGAAAGAATCCACCAATCATTCCCTGAAAGAGATCCCAAAATGAAAGCTCCCAGGAAGATTATAGCCAAATTCCAGAGCTCCCAGGTCAAAAAGAAACAATTAAATTACTATGGATCCCCTGTCAGGATAGCATAAGATCTATCAGCTTCTACATTAAAGGATCAGAGGGCATGCAATATTATTGTCCAGAGGGCAAAGGAATTGGGATTACAACCAAGAATCACCTATCTAGCAAAACTGAGTATAATCTTTCAGGGGAAAAATTGTACTTGGGGATGTGGTATGCACAGCACACTGGAGCACCCCAGGCAGTGGTGTTAGGGCGGCCAGCAAATTAGCTTGGCATGTGGGGGCACAGGGAGCCCGAGGTTTGAGGTGGGGTTTGAGGATATATAGCCTGGGAAGGAGGATGCAGAGGACTAAGAGAACACAAAGAGGTCAGTGAGAGAAGAAGAGAGATGAAGGGGTTCAGCATGGCAATACAGAGAGGGAAGTTAGAAAGAAAGGGGGGACGCTACAAGAAGTTCGGTTGGTGTGGAGATGCAGGAGGATTCTAAGAAAGTTGCAGGTGTGGCAGAGTAAGTACAAGTGGTGGCAGGAGAGAGACTTGCCGGAAAGCAGTCAGGTTATATATTTTGTTTTCCTGTATTCTTAATTTTAAATTGTATCTCATAAATAAACCCTCTGCTGTTAAATTGGAAGAGGCTTCTTAATCTTTTGCTTATCAATTTAGAAGGAGCAAGTGTGGGGGAATTGTATAAATAGCCCATATTAAATTAACAGCAGTCAGACAGACAGACAGACAGACAGACAGACAGACAGTCAAACATCCGCAGATTAGAACCAATAAGTCAGAAAAAATATTTTTACATTTGAATGACAACCAAAAAGGGAAGCATACCACATCCAGGGCTTGAGGGGCCCGTGCCCCCTTCTGCATGCCCAGGACCAGCAGGGCAAGCCCAGGATCTCCATCCACCTGGCTGGTGTTTCCTAAGGCCACAGGGCTTCTCAGTTTGGCTGAAGCAGAAGGGGAAGGGCACACAGAGAAGAACCCTGAGGGTCTAAGGCTTTTTAATCTCAGCCCAAAGTCAGGGTCCCCAAATCACAATAAATTCCAACACCCTGCAGGAAAGTAGGAGGGGAAGGGGATAAGGAGGGAGGGGTAAAAGAAGGGAGGGCAGATTGGGGAAGAGGCAATCAGAAACAAATCCTTTTTGAACAGGAATAGGATGAAAAAAGATATGAAATACAATAAATATCATGGGGAAGGAAATAGGATAGAGGGAAATAGTTAACAATAGTAACTGAAAAAAAGAAAAAAATGTACAAAAATATTTATAGTAACTCTTTGTGTTGGCTAAGAATTGGAAATCGTAGGAATATCCATCAATTGGAGAATGACTGCACAAACTGTAGTATATGATTGTAATGGAATATTATTGTTCTATAAGATATGGCAAGCAAGATGATTTCCAAAAAATTTGGAAAGACTCATATGAACTGATGTATAGTGAAGTGAGCAGAACCAGTAGAACATTGTGCACAGTGACAGCATTATCACTATATAAATACAAGTGGCTACTATACTGTTTTAACTTGATATGAAAAAAAAATGGGGGAAAAAGGCAAGCCAGATTTTATATATTATGAAATAAGGATCAGTATATGTAAAGGTTTAATCAAACTTTAAAAAAATTTGCTAGCATTTACAAACTCTGTTTCTCTGTCTCTGTCTCTCTGTGTCTGTCTGTCTATCTCTGTCTCTATTTCTATCTCCGTCTCTGTCTCTCTGCTCTCTCTGTCTCTGTCTCTCTTCATATAGAGAGACAGAGACACAGAGAGACAGACCACATTTTGTTTTCTAAAATGATTCTTGTAACATGGTTTATCAGTTTTTGAAAATAATTTGTACAGTATTTTTACTACTTGTTTGAAAGTCAGATAAAATTCTTTGGCTAATATAGCACAATCACAAATTTTATTTTTTTCTTTAATAGTTCCTTTACAACTAGATATATTTCATATTCTAAGATTGAGGGCTTTTCAATTTTTAGTCTTTTTGTAAAAAATGTGTACTTGATATTTTTGAAGATATTCTTTTTTGTTATTTTCATTTTGCCATATAATTAGGTATAGTAGGTTCTGATAATTCTTTTTCCCTCTTTTTTAGATTTCACCTTATTTATTTTCTATTTGATTCATTTGATTTTCTGATCTCTTTTTTATCGGAATGGTACAAGTTTATTAATTTTATAATCTTTTATCAATTTATATAGTTTTCCCATGCTTTATGTATTTCTCAAATTATTTTTAATATATACCCATTTGTATTTATCCAATCTTTGTTTATTTATTGCCTATCCTAAAAATGTTGGCATCTGGTTTTGTCATTATCATTTTTATTCATATAATTATTCATTTTCTATCATTTCTGTAGTATTAAGTCTTCACTTTGGGGTTTGTCTTTTTCAATTTAGTTCCCAGCCCTCTCAAAACATATGCACATTGATTTATTTGTAGGCAGGATGTTGTGGAGTTTAATCTATGATGTTTCAGGGCTTTTACTCCACCATCTATTTGGTTTCTGTTTTCACTCTTGTCTCATTTAGTTTTAGAATAGAATCTCTTAATTTCATCTCTGTTGTTATTATATTGGTTAATGTGATTAACTTCCTTGTATTTCTGTTTCCTAAAATATTTGAAAAGAAAATAATTTATGAATATCTGGTTTTCATAATTAACTGTTATGAACAACTATTAAAAAAACTGAATGTCCATCTTTTTTCTTTGTTTTTTTTTCCATTATTAGATAGACTCAGATTTACAGGTTGTAACAATGTTGGTTTCATCTTGGGCTCCTATCCTCTTCAGAACACATTATTCCAATCCCATCTGCATTTTCTGGTTTGAAGAAAAATAGCATTATATTATTCCAGTTTTCTTTCCTTGACATTTAAACAGTTTTCCCCATGTTCCATGTACAATATGTTGATAATCATTTAAATTGTTAAGTTTAACCAGTAAATGCCATGAGGTTGGCAGAATGAGATTTTTCTCCACCACTACATTTCTACTGTTACTTTTGTTCTCTGTTCAGAAATTTTAAGATTTCTTATATTATTTCTTGGATTTGGGAGTCCACTTTGCTTGTTTTACTCATGTTCTTCATTTAATTTTCTCTCAACATCCTATCTTTGAAATCAATATGTTTGGCTTACATGGAGGTGATGTTTGATTTTTAAAGTTATTGTTTTGCTTCTCCAAATTGTCCTTCACTTCTATGGTTTTCCTTTCCTTCCCATTTGTTTCTTTGATAAGACTTGCCACAATGAATTCAAGATTTTAAAAATCTATTCTACCAATTATTTCTGTGGTGGAAGCCATAAATTTTGCTTTCATCATTCTTATTTCTCTTTCAAACTATTCAGGAACATGTGGTTCCACACTTCCTTGGGAGTTCAAACTTTCTTGTGTTTCATCAGGTTTTCTTTGACTTTGTCTTACAATGTTTATTCATAGATATCTGGAGTTATTTAGCTGATCTGGAGGCCATATTCCCCCAATTATTAATATCTTCTCTGTTGGTTATGTTAAAGGTCTTTGAGTGTTGTTCTTCTAAAGACTTCTACTAAGTTCATTCTTTTTGCCCTTATATTCCCCTATTACTTTCTTCCTGTCTTCTTCCCCTTTGGAAGTGGTTTCCCTGAGGTTTGGAAGTCAAAGCCATCTCAACACATTTCGCTGGCCTCATTCTCTGTCCAAAGTGACTGTTTGATGGGTGCTCTGTCTCCAGCTTGATGCTAGACTCGTTCACAGGCTTAGTGTAGTGCTCTATACCCACACAAATGCAAACTGATCCAGTTCCCGATTCTCTGACTTTTCTTTTTCGCATTCAGGATCACTGTTCTGACAGAAATAGGAGGGAGGGCTAGAGTTAACTTCTGTCGCCATTCATATTTGAACTACTGTAACCCTGCCTACATGATGGTAAATAGGAGCAGAGATGCTGAGTGATTGCAGTAGGATGTAGGGATAAGCCTCCAGTGTTGTTCATTGGGAGATTACTTTAATAGCGTTTATGATGTCCTAGAAAGCAGAGCAAGTTAAAATGCTTTATCTCTTACCAATAATTCTTATTTTGTAGAGGGTTAAGAGGTGGTAAGGATAAGAGAAAATATGTATCCTTTATCTTGTAGTTGTATGACTGACAAGTTGTCTAGTAATTTTTTTTTTAACATTTAAAAATAAGGATAAAATAGATGCCACATTCTCTGACATCATGCTATTTTGTAGATCTTGGAAAGGAAAGTATGGATTAGTTGGAAGTTGTGACATTGAGAATGGTAATGGTTAGTATTTGAAACAGAAAGATTACCAAAACTGTTTTCAACCATAATTGCTTGGGAGGAAAATTGCCAGGGTTCTCCAATCAATAAACTATCATTACATATTTTCTGATGGAGTAGTTTTTGCTTACAAAAAATAAAATGAAAGTTTTTTTTTAAGAGGACACTGGTTTTAAGGTTATGAAACTGAGATTATTGGCAACATGTATAGTTGATAGTATATGCTAATGGTGAGAATTTTAAGGTCCTTAGATCAATTAAGCTTTATGAGAGAAACAGAAGAGAACAGTCTTAAGCTGACTTCCTTCTATATTTTTTTCTAAAGTTAAATTACTGTTCTAATTGATGCCATAAAGTGCATTGCTGTAAATTGAAGTTTATGTCAAATATTTGGCACTGCTTCAATGAAAATGATCAAGTTCACCTTGATTCCCTAATTCTAAAATTTGGCTCTGTAAGAAATTGAGGTTTTTTTTTTCTTCTTATTGTCATTGGGATGACATTGTCTTCATGGGATATTTCAACTTTTGTTCTCAAAATTTTACTTGCTGAGTTGTTGATTTTTAGTGCATCTGTCAATTTAGAGTTTCTTTGGTCCACAGGACTCAGTCTTTGTCCTTGAAGAGTTGTCAGGTTCAAGACACAAAGAAAATTATATAACCAATTAAAGTGAGGCAAAGCACACACTGTCATATAAAAGCCATTAACCTCCACAGAAACATAATGATTGGTGTATCAGGTAGGTTTCTTTTTCAATTCCTTCAACTCTAATTCTTCCCAAACCCTTTCATTCATTTAAAGGCCCAGTAAATGGAAATTTTCATAATTTGTGCTATGAAATCTCATTAACCTACTCATCAATTTGTCATACTAAAATGAACATTTAATAGTATACATTCATATATTATTTCACAATTATGTCAACCATGACGTCATTTTGTCTTAGACTCCATAAATATACTGTGTTGTTATTGGCTTTTAAAAAATATTTAAAGAGAGAAAGATGTGGGAACAAACATAATGGAGTCTTTATCAGGCTCCTACAGTGTTGCCAGGCCCTATGCTAAGTGATTTTAAAATATGAGCTCCTTTGAACCCTACCACAACCCTTTGATGTAGATACTATTATTATCCTCATTATGAAACTGAAACAGACGGACTAAATGTTTTTGCCAAGAATCACAGAGCTAGTATGTATCTGAGACTGAATTTGAATCCAAATCTTCTTGCTTAGGCCATGGACTTCAGAAATGATTCAGATGGTTTTATGTGATAATTAGTATAGATGCTTAAGGCTTGGGGAAAGGGGGCTTTTTAAAACTATTCCAAAATCAATTTAACAGAATGATTAAATGCAAGCTATGGAAGTAACCTTACAAATTACCTTACCAAATCTATAAATGACTAAGATTCCTTTCAAAGTGCTCTTTCACCTTTGTTTGAAGGCCTCCATGAAGCAGCCTGCTCTTTTAGAAAACTGTCATGTACATATATATACATATGTGTATATGTGTATGCATATACATGTCTTTGCATAGACACATAAATGCTCACATAATATACACATGAATATATGTGTATCTATGTATAGATGTATATTTGCAATGTACTTATGCAATATTTATGTGATCTATGCATAGATGCATCTATGCATGTGCATATTTGTGTAACGATTGGAATGACGCCACCTGCTGGAGACTTACTTTAATAGAGTTCCACCCATGAAGCGAAGGTCTTTGAGGGCAAGACCAAGAGTCTTTTGTTTGGCGTCAGGAAGTGACATGGGCTAGTGGGAGGAGGAAGGAAGAGACTGCCGCTCGGTCTGGCCTTTTTCCTCTGGACTCTGGTGGAGAGTGGAGCTAGAAATGCGCTCTCCCTTTAATAGATAGGCCTTTCTCTCTCTCTTTACCAAATTCTTGTTCTCCTGAATAAATGCTTAAAAGTCTAACTCTTGCTAAAGCTTATAATTTATTGGCGACCACTCATTGGATATTTTAGACAGTTTAGCTAGAATTTTAGCCCTTAACAGATGGCTGACCACGAAGAGGAAAGCTAAACCTCAGTCTTCTGATCTTCTGGTTAGGTAAGAAATTTCCCCTACTAGTCTCCCTTTAACTAAGTACTGGCGTACTGGCTGGGTTTTCCCTTTAAATTTTTTCAAATGGACCTTTTAAACTCCCTAATTACCCTATTTTTGATTTTAGTCTGTTTAACCAGACAAATGGGAGATAAGATCATGTTAATGCTTTGTTTTTGTGGATTTTCTATTTTTCTTTTTATTTTTGTTAAAAGAGCCAGCAACTTACTCACACAAGGAACTATCTCTCCCTCTTCCAACCATGCTTTTTCAGAGAAACCTGAAGAGATTCCTGCAGCTTTTCCCAGTTCTAACACTAATTGTTGCTTTAATTTTGCATACCTGGAGGCAATGACCCACCCTCTAGAAGCTTTTAATCCCCTAGCACCTGGAGGCAAAGTGGGGGAAGAGGAATCCAGGCCTGAGTTCAAAATCAAGTCTGATTCAAATTGCGCTGGTCCCTCCCCTCCTCTCCAAACCCCACCCTCTACTCCTCCCATGGCCAAGCCCATTGCTTCCCCTGCCTGGGAAGTCCAGAGATCTGATGCGCATGCTCAACTTTCTCTAACTACATTTGCAGCTTTAGGCTCAGCCCTTCCCCAGCCTGGCTGTGCTTCTGAGACATCCTTAGAAAACCCTTTAAATTCCAGATATGCTCTGATTAAGTCTGACTCAGTTTCCTCCAATATGTTCGGTGGCATGGACGTATATTCCATCCACCTATTTTAAGCCTGGTATACTGCATGGGCAGTATATATTGCTCAAGTGTGGGAATGCTCATATCCCATCATTTCTCTGTTCTTTTATGGTAACCCCCATAATTATCTCAGGTGTCATGATAAATACAGTGTTGAATTTGGCCTTGACACCTGTTAACAATTATATTAGATTTTCTAATTTCTCATAATGGCATGAAGATAATTAGGCAGATGATGCAAAAAGTGATAAAACAAAGATAAAAATTATTTTTAAAAATTAATATCGCAGCAATTGTCTTCTCAATTACCCTCCATAAGGGGGGGACTATAATAATATTATAATTTTAAAGAATGGTTCAATTTTTGTTTTATTATATGTTTCATGTGTAACAACTAAGATTCTGAATTCCCTTAGACATGTTTTTGAGAACTTTCATTGTTTGATTTGATTATTGACAAAGCTATTTTAAAGTTGTGTTAAGCTCAATGTTGTAGGAAATTTTCCTGGCTGATTACCAGCATCTACACATCAACCCCTGAAAAGACTTCCATTCCATGACTATACCTAGAGGACATCTGAAAAAAGACTTTCAGAGACTTTAAATGAACAGTTTTGTTTTGTTTTTGTTGTTTTTTTTTTTTCTTTTCTCTTTCTGTTATAATATACACCATCTGTAACATGTATTCTCTGCAGAGGCCCTCCCTTTGCAAGACCATGTCAAAGCGTCAGTTCATGAGGACAAAAAATCGCCCCTCTGGACAAAACTTTCCTCTCTCCCTTTTCTATATTGTTAGTTAGCATAGGTTATTATATTCTGTTATTTTTGACTTTTTCATCAAGGAAACATACCGTTTCTTGAGGAAACAAAGCGGGGAATTGTAACGATTGGAATGACGCCACCTGCTGGAGACTTACTTTAGAAGAGTTCCACCCATGAAGCGAAGGTCTTTGAGGGCAAGACCAAGAGTCTTTTCTTTGGCGTCAGGAAGTGACATGGGCTAGTGGGAGGAGGAAGGAAGAGACTGCCGCTCGGTCTGGCCTTTTTCCTCTGGACTCTGGTGGAGAGTGGAGCTAGAAATGCGCTCTCCCTTTAATAGATAGGCCTTTCTCTCTCTCTTTACCAAATTCTTGTTCTCCTTAATAAATGCTTAAAAGTCTAACTCTTGCTAAAGCTTATAATTTATTGGTGACCACTCATTGGATATTTTAGACAGTTTAGCTAGAATTTTAGCCCTTAACATTTGTATGAGTATATATATATATGCATATATGAATATATATTTCTCCCATATATCAAATCTAAATCTTCCTATGAGTTGAAGACAGAAGAGAGATGAAAAATGTATGTGCAATCCCCTAAACAACCTCATGGATAAACTGTTTGGGGAACAACATAAATTCTTAAAGTTAACCCTATTTCTAAACCTAAATAATGTGGATATCCTGGGTTGTTCTCAGGCAATATATCTGCCTAAAGACCAGGCATTTGATTAGACCCTGTTAGGTATTTACTTTGTCTCTTATAGGATCATACGAACCTGCCTTCTTCTCTTGACTTCACAGTCTGAAAGAAGTGAAAAAATGCAAAATATAAATGGACTCAATATCTACGTACAACTTATACATTGTCAAATGATCATTTGATCATACATGATATATTTGTATTTGTATTGTAGATTTTAAATCAGTCTTTTTATAAGATATTCATGGTCTTTACTACATATGTTGCAGATTCTACAGTCATCTAATTATATAGGGCTATCTTATATCCAGATAAATTTATCAGTTAAAACATCATTGAAACATGCCTATGTGTGTATGTGCATGTGCATGTATGTATGCATGAATGTGTAATTGAACATATATACACATAAAAACACATACATACATATGTATATATACATACATATTCTATGCACACTTGTGGAGAGAAATAACAAGGAAAGAAATAGAAGTGCTTTGTCAATTAATCAATTGTTTAATGTATGAAAATCTCAAAGTGTACATTTTAGGTTTGTGGGTATTCAGACTCATTAGAATTACTTATAGAATTTTTAAAACAAATTTACTGCCTATATTTTGATTGGCCAGGGAAGGACTTCATTGAATAGTCAAGAATTCAGCAGCTGTTTTGAATGAAGTGAACAGTAATGAGAAATAAATAGAAGCAGAGCATTAGAAACATAAAATGTGGTTTTCGATAAGGTGTCCGAATGCTGCCAATTATTTGTCTTCCCTTCTTAAATCATATGTGGAATCTTTAGACCGGTGACTGACCTGCATTGACATAATGAAAGCTATGATCAGAATGTCAAGAAAGAACAAAATGATTAAATTTAAATAATTCATAGAAGATTCAAATAATTCAGAAGTAGACATTTTGTGAACTATACTAATTTCATTCTTTATGAGTTTAAATATCTTCTTGTTTCTAGAATTATACACTATTTGTAAGATAATTGTCCACCCCCCACCACCATTATTTTATTCTCTCCTATAAACATAACTATCATTACATGGAATGTTTAGAATATCCAGGACTTAAAAGGTTACAGTGAATTCTGGAAACACATTTCTCAAAAGTTGAAATGAAGTATACTCAGTGAAAATCTGAGGTATACCAGTATGGGAGAATGGAGCAGAAAGAATAATAATAATTAGGGATGTCTCTTACATTGGATACAAACAGTTTAAAGAAATAGAGAAAGATGAAAATTAATTATTCTTTTGAAAATTTATAATTAATTATAATCATGTTTAGCTTTTTAAAAAGTGTACACAGTCTTTTCCTATCAAAATATAAGGAAGCCTTGTACCTTCTTTGTAAATAGAAGTAAGGTAATAGGATCACCAATATGTCTAATGTTGCACTTGCAAAAATTCCCAAAGTTGTCAATTCAGAAAAAATATATATCGAGTCAAAGCAGAGAATGGATAAGTATCTATTTAAAGATATTACTTATGCATTCATTTTGTTATCTAAGATTATTAAGCCAAAGTTCAATAAAGCCAAATTTCAGATAGTCATCAAACAATATCTCAAATTATTGCTGGATTCCTTGCAAAGATTTTCATATAATTTGTTCCCCTGTGTGCTACTGTAATTTCTTCCAGAGACACTTGTACTGAATTGGCATGAAGTTGGTTAAGTCATGTTGTCAGTCTAGAAGATAGGGAAACATGCTTTGACTGATGCAATTGGCCATATAACTGCTGGGGCACATGACTTCAGCGAAGTGAGTATGGCCCTTTTGACATCTTTCAGATCACCCTCCTCTGAGCCCAATGTATAGGAAGGAACTTAGGAATGAGGGTCAGTCATGAATTTAATGAAAGGTTTCCTAGAAGTTACATTAAATACATTGCCACTTTTGGCATACAAACTCTGAGAATGTTCTCATTTCAAGCATTTATGACTGGCTGATTCGTAGTGTGTAATTGCTTTCTGTGGTCACAGTTTTGAGGCATACCACTTATTTTCTAAGAAAATTCTTTTATCTTCCATCAGAGTTTCTTATTTTCAAGTATGCTGCAAAAAATGGGAAAGGTAGGAACACACATGCATAAAATAGCTATGTTGTCAGGAGAATATCTAAAATAACTAAGCTAAAAAATACAGAATTGCTCTGCATTTTAGATCATGGCACTTTATCAGGGTTTTTACATTTTTGCAAGAAGCCATTTTGTCCACAAGCTGTTCTTAATTTCATTTGCATGTAATATTCACAAAGGTTCTTTGACCTATTCCAAATTTCAATTGTGAAACTGATCTTTAAATAAATCAACTAAAACCATAAGCTACATCTGTATAATTAAATAAGTGTGGACCTCAATAATTTAAATGGCATTGTTCTGAAACAAACTAAAATCATTCTTTCATAAGTATTTGGGAATACATTTCTATATGTCTCTGAAATCACAGCTCTCAATGTAGTGTATTCCAAACTATTGATGGCAAAATAGAAGAAAAAAATTAGTTAACTGATAAAATCTAAAGACAATGCAAAAATAATTATTTTAGAAAGTAGTTTCCATTTCCTTCCCCACCAAAAAAATAACTAGAGCTGCTAACAAGTAGACTGCTTTCCCACCTTGTCCCCTCATTATTCTTTTCATCTTAATTCCCTGGCCCTAGAATCCAAATCCTATACATTTGTGCTTAGATGATGTATTATAATTTGACCAGTCCAATTCTCCTAAGTACAGTAACATTGTCTTGGCTTGTCTCCCTGATTCCAGACTTCCCTCCCCTCTCCTCTATCTTATCCAATTCTTCGTCTAAAATGTTGCCAATCCAATTAGCTTCAGTTCAACAAATATTTATTAAATATCTAACTATGCACAAAGCAATCCACCAAGTGTTTGGAATATAAGGACAAAAAGCAACATGGTCTCTACCTTGAGTAGCTTACAGTCTAATAAGAGATTAGGGCATACACAAAGATACATACAACAAAAGAAAGAATAGATTAAGGTCAAAGAAGAAAGAAAGACAAACAATATAGAGAAATAAATTAAGAGGCATAGTTTTCTATTCACTTAAAGATCAGGGAAGTTTTTTATTGAAGAAATAGATCTTGCATATGGCCTTGAAGAAAGAGAAATAGTTCAAGTAGCAGAAATATGAAAGGTTTATATTCCACCACATAGAACAATGAAGACATGGAAAGGAATGTTGACATTCTTGGCCTATACAATTGGATGCAGGGAGAATTCAGGATGAGTTGGAAGGAAAATTAATCGAACATTTTATAAAACTAATTGTCTTTTTATATTACTTTTGTCATGCCAACCCTTCTGTTAAAAATTCATAGTGTTTATTCATTAGATATCATATTAATCTGAATTTCAAAGTCCTTCATACTCTGACTCCATTAAACCTATGTGAATTAATGTTGACATGGCTATGTTATAAAAGTAACATGGGTTTCTTTTTTATTTTGTTTTAGGTTTTTTTTGCAAGGCAGTGGGGGTTAAAGTGACTTGCCCAGGGTCACACAGCTAGTAAGTATCAAGTGTCTGAGACCGGATTTGAACTCAGGTACTCCTGAATCCAGTGCCAGTGCTTTACCCACTGTGCCACCTAGATGCCCCCTATAGTTTTTTGTTTGTTTGTTTGTTTGTTTGACATGGGTTTCTTTATGGGGATGCCATACCTTTTGATGTGATATTCATTCCTGAATGTTGGGAAAATCTCTCCATTGTATACTCTATTTCACTTCCAATAAAAAATTTTTTGTGAAAATAAATGTACATTTTTCATTTTTAAAAGAATATAAGCAGGGCAGCTAGGTGGCGCAGTGGATAGAGCACTGGCCTTGGAGTCAGGAGTACCTGAGTTCAAATCTGACCTCAGACACTTAACACTTACTAGCTGTGTGACCCTAAGCAAGTCACTTAACCCCAATTGCCTCACTAAAACAAACAAACAAACAAACAAAAACAAACAAAAAGAATATAAGCTCCTTGCGGACAACAAATATTTCAAATTCCTTATTTTATATCCCCATCACTTATCACAGTGCCTAATACAAAGTAAGTAAATACTTAATAAATTCTCTATTGATCAATGTATTAGAACATGAAGGAACTTAATTAGCTCCAAAGTCTTCATGTCCAACCTGTTAACCTTATGGATTTAAGTAGGGCCAATCTGCAAACCTGGGCTAACACCCTCTAGTTCTTGATTTATAAGAGCAGTTTCAATGACTTGGGTGATAATCAAAATGGTATTATCCTGAACCAATTGGCCAGAGGTTAGGCTTCTTTATATTTCTTTACAACTACTATAGCAGTCTTAGGATGTACAGAATATCACTCTGTCTATTTGGCATTCCATTACCTTTTTCCTGCCACCACTTGCCACACATATATAGAGAGATTGGGTTAGATTTTTGAGGTTCATATTATATTAATTAATCATAGTATAAATATTTTTTAATTTTTTTAATTTTTAATTTTATTTGTGATATATAATTATATTTTATACATATATCAAACAGATATAGTATGCACAAAGACACATATAAATATAATGTATATTTTCTACATTATTACATTTAGATATACCTAGATATATTCTAATACATATAACTTAATATTTTAATTCCTTAAATAACTTTTTATAAATATCAAATACATATCAATTTGTAGAAATAATTTATATTAAAATTTTGTTTAAATATGATTACCATACAAATAATACCTAAATAACTCATAAATGCACAACACATACACATGCATATATACATACACATACACATACATATACATTTACATATATATACCTCCTTAACCTTTCCCAGCACACCCTCCCCCACCTTTCCAGATTAAACATTTTTATTTATATTTTTCTATTTCAATCTTTATCACTCCCTTGCCCCCTCCCCACCACCTCCTCAAGGTGGTAAATAATCTGATATCGGTTATACATATATGATCATGGAAAACATTACCATATTTGTCACTTTATGAAAGAATGTGAAAAATAGCATGCCCCAAACTGTTCCATCAATATCAGTTTTTTCGTGGAGGTGGATAGTATGTTTATCAATATTCATTTGGAATTGACTTGGATCATTGTATTGCTGATAATAGTCAAGTCATTCACAGATCTTCATCAAACAATATTGCTGTCTCTGTGTATTTCTCTTGGTTCTGTTCCCTTCCCAATACATCATTTAGTACTTATCTTTCCAAGGTTTTTTGAAGCTCTTTTTTTCAAATAATTTATATAGTATTGAGATTAATTTTTCTTTAAAAGTTTGGTAGAAATTCACTTGTGAATCTATCTGATCCTAGAGATTTTTCAACTCATTCAATTTCTCCTTCAAAAACCTAGATGACATACCACTTCGCATATACATGTTAAGGATTAATATGTCTTCACTGTTCATGGAACCCATCAGCAAAATATAGTTTCCCTCTCCATCTCCCCCAACTAGATCTATTTTTGCCTCTGTTCTGTTTGAAAACATAATTGCTACCCCTGCTTTCCTTGCTCCAGCTGAAGCATAATAGATCCTGCTCCAACTCTCTACATTCACCCCACGTCTATCACTCTGCCTCAAATGTGTCCACATTTTAGTTATCATGTCTGTCTATATCTCTCCATGCTATTTTTCATGTGCTCATCTTTCCTGTTCTGACTCTCCACCCTCTCCTTTCCCATGAGTGCTTTACCTATGATCACCACCTTCCCCAATATCCCCTCCCTCATATCAGCCTCCCTCCCCCTACATTATCACCATCCCTATCTGAACTTCCCTATAGGGTAAGATAGATTTCTTTATCAAATTGAGTGTATTTGTTGTTCCTTCTTTGTGCCAACTTTGATGAGAGTAAGGTTTAATCTTTGCCCATGTCCCCTATCTTCCCTTCCATATCTATCTATCTATCTATCTATCTATCTATCTATCTATCTATCTATCTATCTATCTATCTATCTATCTATCTATCTATCATCTGTCTATCTATATGTTTATTTGCTTGTTTGTATATTTATTTTTATATACTTCTTTGTGTATGTGTGTGTTCACCCCATTTAGTTTCTCCCTTCTTACTTCTTCCATGCAATTTCTTTTTAACCCTTTATTTTATTTTCTATGCTGTTTTATCATCAATGTCACCTTATGATCACACCCTCTGTCTACATATACACTTTCTAATCATTCTTGGACTAGTCATTTTTTCTAATCTTTTTTTAGACTTACAAATATTATCAAACCTTAAATATTACCTTATGACCACAAGCTCTTTACATATACTCCTAAGTGTATTAAAATTACTTTAAAAATACATTTATTGAGAATTACAAATATTATTTTGTTATACAGAACTAGAAATAGTGTAACCTTATTAAATTTCTTACAGTTTTTCTTTCTTGTTTCGTTTTCACCTTTTTATGTTTCACTTGAACCTTGTATTTGGAAGTGAAATTTCCCATTCAACTCTGGCCTTTTAATAAAAAATGCTTTAAATTTCTCTATCTTGTTAAATTTCTATTTTTTCCCCTGAAAGATTATATTCAATTTTGCTGAGTATGTAATTCTTGGTTGTATACCTAACTCCTTTGCCTTCTGGTATATTATATTCCAAGCCCTGTGATTCCTTAATGTGGAAGCTGCCAAATATTGTATAATTCTGACTGTAGTTCAATGATATATGAATTGTTTCTTTTTGGTTGCTTGCAATACCTTTTCTTTGATCTGTGACTTTTGAAATTTGACTGTGATCTTCCTGGGAGTTTTCATTTTGGGATCTCTTTCAGGCAGTATATGGTGGATTCTTTCAATATCTATTTTGCCCTCTGGTTCTAATATTTCAGCGAAATTTTCCTTGATAATTTCTCCAGGCTTTTTTTGTTTTTTGGTTACATGTTTCAGGTAGTCCAATAATTTTTATTACCTTTCCTATATCTATTCTCTAGGTCAGTTTTTTTTCAATGAGATATTTTACATTTTCTTTTTTTTTTTTGCTTTTCTGAATTTGTTTTACTGCATCTTGGTGTCTTATAGAGTCACTAGTTTCCATTTGTTCAATTTTAATTTTTAAAGGATTATTTTCTTAATTTACTTTTTGTAATTCCTTTTCCATTTGGCCAAATCTGTTCCTTACAGAATCATTTTCCTCATTATTTTTTGTTTTTTATTATTATTTTGTATTTCTTTTTCATGGTTCTGCTACATCACTTCCAATCTTTCCTCAACCTCTCCAATTTCATTTTCAAAGTCTTTTTTAAGCTCTTCAAGGAATTTATTTTGGGCCTGAGACCAATTTGTACTTCTCTTTGAAGGTTCACCTGTCATCATTTTGTTACTGTCCTCTTCTATATTTTTGTCTTAAGATTTCCTTTTATTGAAGTAACTGTCAATAGTCAAAGTTTTTCATTGTTTTTTCATTCATTTTCTGTCAGCCAGGCCCTGGAGGACTGATCCCTTTGATCTCGAAGCCCTGTGGTGGCAACCTGCTTCTGGGTTGTTATAGTAACCCGTTATTCTGCTAACAGGCCTTTGAATAGTAATTATGTTGTGATCTACTGAATCCCTGGAGCTGGTTTGCTCTGGAAAGAGTCTATCTGCTGGGAGGTCACAGGGGTGAGAATCTGTTGCTGACCTGTTTGGGTGGGCTTCACTACTGTTCAGTAGGCTCAGAGGCCTGTTGTAGGTCTCTGCTGTGAAGCCCAGAAGCTGTTACTGATGCTGCTGCTCCTGCATCTCACTTCTCTCCCACCCATTTAAAAAGGACCATTCCTGCCAGGCTGGTAAATTGTTTCCCTGTTCCTTGGAGAGTTCAGAGGCAGTTTTATGTTGGTTTAGAGGGGAAATATGGGAGAGTTGCAATGGATATTTCTTCACTTGGCCATCTGATAGAATAAATATTATTAATGCTTAAAGGAGGCAGGTAGGTAGTGCAATGCATAGAATGCTGGACCTGGATTGAGGAAGACTTGAGTTCAAATCTTACTTCGAATACTTACTAGATATATAACGCTAGATAAGCCTAGACTCAGACTGCCTCAATTTACTCAACTGTAAAATAAACATAGCACCTACCTCATAAAATTGTTACAAAGTCAAATAAGGTCATATTTGTTATACTCAGTCTAGTGCCTGGCACATAGCAAGCACCTAAGAAATGTTTATTCCCTTCCCTTCTCCATCAGTCTATTGACCAAGACCAAAGCAATGCATTAGATTAATAATGAGGTATAAAAGCAGTGACAAGTTCCTATAATTTCCTATTTTTTTTTACATATAAACTGCCTTCATAGAGACATCTCACATCAGAATCAGTTCAATACCTCCTTTCATCATGGTAATGGGAGAGACAGAGGACCTTATTTTAAACCCTGGTTCTCCTAATTATTTATGTGATTTTAGGAAAGTTATTTCAATTCTGCATAAGTTCACCTTCCACAACCCTCCTGCTCAATTACTAGTCAAATTGTTATTCTTACAAGGCTATAGAGCCACCATCCTTATCACCACTTTCCTGGACTTGTTCACCATTTTTCTCTTATAGAATGCCTCTCCACCCATTATTCATGGCTATCCACAAATTCCACATCCTCTTTAAACTTTACCAGATTACCCCAACTTTCAAACCCCTCTCACTTCTCACATTCTTGGAATATTTTAGCCTATAACATTAGAGAAAGAATTGAGTATTTGAATATTCACGTTTACTCATTTTTTTCATATATGTTAGGACTGTCTCTCCATCCACATTCTTTCTTTTCAATTCAATTAAATAAACATGTATTAAGCACTTTCTATAATAAGGTGCTATGTTAGTTCAGGGAATAGAAACATAAAGGTGGAAAAGGAAGAACAATTCCTGCCTACAATGAGGTAACATTCTATTAGAAAATAGAATAAAGTTATCATATAGCTGAATATAAAATGAGGTGGGAAAGGAGAGGGGACTAAAGAGAAAGTGGTGTCTTAGCTATTATAAAGTCTATGATAGTAAAGCATTTTATCCTATCTTACACCTTATACGATGGTGACAACTTAGTATGTGAAAAACAAATATTTCCCAATCGATTTAGTAATTGAATATTTTCCTCAGAGAAGAAATTCTTTTCTACATAGCTCCCATGAGGGTAGACTAATTTATTTACTGTCAAATAAATCCTTAAGGGGAAAAAAGCTTCCTTTGGGAGTTTGTGATAGTTCACATTCTAAATCATGATATTACAATATAAAATACTCCCTCCATTTGTTGATCTTGAAGCATGTGTGTGCATGTGTGAATATACCTGTAAGGAGTAGCAGGGAGGAGGGGCATGAGATGTTCACAGTTTACCTAACATTCTTTTGAGGCATAGAGAGTTACCCTTTTGGTTTTCATGCCAGTGTGAAATTTTATCCTCATGTTACTTAACATGATCAAATATATCTCATTTAAAGAAGTTATTTCAGAGTAGTTCTTAAGACGGGACCTTAAAATCATTCCACATAAATTACCATTATTATTTCTATTATATAAATAAATAAATATAGGCTTTGGGAATTATTATGATGGTGCACTTTGTTGTCAAAGTTTATGCCCATAGAAGTTTTCTACAACTGAAAGAAAAATAGATAGATGCTATTGAAAATGCCACTTTCTATCTTTCTTGCCATTCTTGATGACAATGAACAATGTGTTACACAGAATCTACCAGAGTGAGAAATTAATCATGAGAAAAAGAAGTTTCAAAGAGAAGAAAATACTTTGCTTGACAAAGGAAATTTCCTCCCTACATCTGACTTCTATATAGTTTAACACAATAATGTCAATGCCATTCAAAGCCTAATATCAGAGATTATTGGAAAAACAACATTCTAGAATCACATAGTGTCTATACTAAAATTCATCATCTAGTAAAACTTTTTTAAAAATCACAACTTTATAGTAGGAACATAATGAAACCACCACAGGCCAAAGGCCACTTTTGATGCAGACCACCATAATTATAAGTGGTTCAATATTATAACAATTCTACTACAGATTTTATGTCTAAAATCTTCCTGCTTTTCTTTGATTCTTTCAGTATTATCATTCTAAGGATTGAGTATTACATGAAAAAATTTATTCTCATTGAATTTCATATCGTATTATGTAGGAATAAGAAGAATGAGTCAGAAAATTTGTTCTCTTTTTTGTTCTTCCCCTTGTGGGAAAAGTAATGGATTTGGGGGTCATGAGGACTTTATGATTTTGATCTGTTAAAATAATATCTTTCCCATTTTTTTATTTGTTAACCTGGAAGTTTTCCTAGTTTTCAAGGACCCTTTCTAATTTGGTAGAGAATGGTTAATTTCTACACCTTGTCAGAGAACTGATGAATCACATTAATTTTAGATACAGACATCCATTTTAAGACATAGCCAATCTATTGATTTATTTGCTTGACTATACTTATTTTGTTACAAAGGAGAACTTGGGATAGGAGGAAGGAATGATTAGTGCTATTCAGTCAAAAAATAATGAATGTTTTAATAGCATGCAGAAAAGACAGGAGGAAGATCAGAATTGGATACAGATAATAAAGGCATTGTGTCACTCCCACATTAATTTTAATATGCATTTTGAAGTGATCATTAATTTATGGAATTATGAAATGGGTAAGGCATGCCAAATTCTTTGGATACTCTTTAGGAAAATTACAATGGCATTGGGACATGGGGCTATAATCACACTACAATAAGGCACAGAAGGTGCAGAAACAAGGAACAAAAGGGGTACAGAGGCATACCCTATGAGGGTGAGAGGATAGGATGGTGATGGAGGCAGATAGAGTGAGGAAGAGAATGGGGAGAGGGAGAGGCAGAGAATATCACTCATGTAATCATGACTTAAAGTTAGGAGAACTGGGCAATGTGGACCTGATGGAGATGGAAAAGTGCTTGGGAGGCTGGAGTTTGAGGCCTCATTTTTATAGGATTTTTGGAGGGAAACAGAAAAACTCCAACTCTGCCACCTTGGAGTTAGTTCATTAAAATATCCAGATCATCTCAAAGTTATCAGTAAAACTTTAAATTGACACATCGTCTCAATGTTATCAGACTTTCTTGGTGATCTTCTGGTCTTACTGGTAATGTCTTAAACTTCCCTGAAATTTACATATCATAGGATCAAAGAGCCCTGACAGTAGCTCCTTCATGTCGTCTGCTGATTCATCACATATTACTATGATGTGAATTTTAGTTAATATGTAATACAATGTGTCAGTTATGCTCCTTTGATCTTTAGGCTGCTTGTCTGTGACTTCCAGTTACCCCTTTGTAATCTTATTTCCTGTCATTGGCCTTTTATGCTATCTACACATAAATTTACTATACTTACAAGAAGGGTGTGATGAAATAATGGGATTTAGCAGATACTCAAAGACCCACCTGGAGTTTAATCTATACTGATTGAATCAAGTGAGAGTGATTGACTGCTGATTAAGCCTACTTCAAGTTAACTGGATTGTAATCACACCTGGCTATCCCTTAAGAAAGTATTGTTCTCAGAAGCTAGACTGTGAACTCAACTTGAGAACACATTAAAAACCAATGGATTTGGATGATGCCAACCAATCAGCTTGAAGCAGTGTGTGAGGACCGCCTCTGTTTCAGACCTGTAAAAAGCTTCCACAATCAGCTTGCTAGAGGGTTCCTGATTAAAGCAGGGTCGTGGAGGAGGACTTGAAGAAGAACCCAACCAGGCTAGAACTCTATTGGAGATAGGCCTTTTCTTAACTTTCTGAACTCCATGTTAATACCTGTATGCTTTAATAAATGTTTAATGCCCAAAGACTGGTGCTGAAGCTTATAATTTAATGTGACCACAACATCGATTTTAAATATCACAAGGGAAAGGGGGAGGAATGGTCATGGGGACTAGAACAATGGATAATTTTAAAATACATGTTAACATGTGAGCGCAGGGTTCCTAAAACTATATTTGTTTCTACCTTTTCTCTAATGAAAAGATTGTCTTTAAGTTAATTTAATTAATTTAATAATTTGAGAGAAAAATATATATTGACAATAGTGAATGAACTATTCAACTGTTGTTTTGAGTGTCTGCATGCATGTATGTGTGTGTGTTTGTGTTTTCCTATGAAAACAGGGCTAGATCCTTCCTCTTCTTGGAACTTTTTAGAATTTTGTTTCCAGGCTTAGCTTTAAGGGATTGATTGTGTAAGAAGGTACTAACTCAGCCATGTTCTAATGCAAACACAGCTGGAAGGTTTACAAATCCTTCACAATGTACAAGAATATTTACCATTGGAATGTAGATTTCTCTTTCAGATTTGGGGTTCCTCAACAAACCAGATATGGATAAAATCTGAGCATGGAACTCAACAGGAGCAAAATGACATAACCTAATGTTCAGAAAAGCACAAAAAAGTACATGATAACTCAAGAGGCAGAGGGACTCTCTCTCTGTCCTACTGCCTTTGATTTCCAAGAGTTTGACATTAAGACTCAGGAATCGTGTGGTACACTCCTGTTAAGTTGTAACAAGTCAACAGCCCAACATCTTAACTCTTTCAGCTCTGGAATTCATGCTCTGGGATCAGTGTTGATCTGATTGCTAAGTGTTTTATATACTCCACTATATGTGGTTGGCCCCAGTCATCCTTCTCTTAATACCCTTGCCAAATTCTCTCTATTCTCACATTTACATATATACATGCAGGACTGCCCCATATCCAGGTCCCCACCATAATAAAACTGATACTGCCATTGCTACAAGAAAAGATATATTTATATAGACCTCCAAAGTTTCTTTCACCATATCTGTTATTTACTAAACCAAAATAGTCCTCACTAATTAGCACTTCCCTATATTTGTTCTCACATTTTGTTTTGTTTTGTTATTATCATGGAAACTCTTTGAAAGACAAGAACTATCTTGATTTTTTAATTTGTACCTTCATTGCTTAGTATGTAGCAATTGTCAAATATATACATATGTGTGTATACACCTGTGTGTGTATGTGTAAAACACATAATGTTTTTTCATTCATTCACACATTATTTAATGTGTCCATTCATTGACTCAATGATATTAAGCTGTTTTACTATACATGATTCTGCAGATATCTCAGTGTTTCCATGCCTAATTATCCTTTGCAACGCCTTTAACAAGGATTTAATTGGAAATTTTGCTGAAAAAAAAACAACCAGGAGGCTTTAGTTCAACATCCAATGTAATATTCATAATAATGATGATTGTGGTGATGATACTTTTATATAGTTCTTTGCTGGCAAAACATTTTATACATATTATCTCACTCAAGCCTCTCAAACCCTGTGAAGCAGGGACTATAGGCCTCATTTTAAAAAGAGGAAACTAGCACAACATCTATCTTACTGTCATTTGACATGTAAAGAAGAGCCAGCAACACATTCAGTGAATTCCCCAAAGTTACACAGAGTAGTAGAACAAGCATTTGAACACATGCTTTATGATTCTAAATGTAGTGTTCTTTTCACTATGTAACATCCCATCTATACTTAGTGTTCCATGCTAAGAACATCAAGTAACACACAACTCTCTCCACATGATGGGTAGTGTTCAATAAATATTGCTTCAAATGACTGCCTGAGTGACCTACCTCACAAGGTTAGTAAGACAAAATCAATCAGGAACTGCACATTGATTGGCAAACAAGGGGTTGTACACAATCTATTTCCTCTTATGAAAAGGAAATGGTAGGTGCTGAGAAAGCAGTGCAAGTTCCTATCAACTAATCATAGGACACTAAGAACTATAGTGCCCCTTTAGCCAAAATTAATTCACTAGCCCTAACACCAGATTTGTTCCTCGGTGATAACACAACTGCTGAGAAAAATTTTATGGGGGACAACAAGCAATGAAGCTTTATTTTTTGCCCTTGTTCCACTGAGGATTTTAGGAATATTTCTTATTTTTTGTGATCTCTCCACAGATTAATAACATTACCCCTTTGCACATTTTAATTTTGTACCATTCTTATTCATTTCTTCATGGAGGATCAATTCAACATGTTAGTAACATTCTTAAAAAGGATAAAATGTTTACTGAAAATATAATTAAATATTACCAGTTTTTCTACTATTCATTTAAGATGAGTAACATGTGGCTTTTGCTTTGCATATTTAGCTCATTTGCATTTTTAAAGATGTGGAACAAGGGGAAAATTTCCTACTTTCCTATGGCTGCTGTCAATATACTTGTTATAACATGTGATATTTTATAGATGGTTGGTTCACAAATGTGTACCAAAACAAAGCCCCAAATAAATGTGAAACATCTGACATAGCTTTGGGGCATAAATGACTTCAACTCACACATCCTTCTTATAATGATTTGTGATGTTTGTCTTAACTATACACATGCAGTTTGAACTCTGAACTTTTTTTTTAAAGTTTAAAACTTTGAATTTATAAAATACATGAGTGACCAATGATCCCTGTACTTTTGTGAGGGCAAGATCAAAATCTGTCAATTCTGCCTAAATGTCCACTAGTTAATCATTCCCCCGTCAACATTCACCTTTAACAAAGAAATAGCATAAGGATTCCATACATTTTCTTAACTTCTAATGAATAAGTAGAAGACAAAGAAACAAAAATAAAACAACTTTATACTTTGGAGTACTTTAAGGTAGCATCCATTACAGCAAAGTAAGAATTATTTATGTATGTATGTAAACATGTATGTATTTTTGTATGTATGTATGTATGTGGGAGTGTATGTTGGGTGGAAGAGGTTTGGGGCTGTCTCTACAACTAATGGAGATGCCTGTTTTCTTGGCAAGTCTGTTAACCTTGTTGGATTTCAGTTTCCTCATCTGTAAAATGAAGGAATATATCAGATAATTTCTAAGATCTCTTCTATATTTAAACTTCTATATGTGTACAGTCATATTAATCAGAAGTATACATTTATTAGTAATTTACTATTTAGAAATTTTAATTCTATCCTAATCTCTGCGTTTTAGAATTCTAATCTTCCTTTAAGAGTCTGGTCAGGCGTTACTTTCTTCATCAAGCCTTTCAAGATTATTCCATTTAGTTTTTTCCCTCTACTACCTTGTGTTTACTTATTTGGATACATGTATATTCCCTGTTATGGGGGAAATTGGTGGGGGGTTTGGGTAGGGTTTCTTAGGAATTCCTCTTAAAAGAATTATACCCTCTTGCACATAAATCCAATTAGAATAAAATAATAGTTTATTTAAGTGCTAGGAAAGGGAAACCAAGAGAGAAGTCCCCAGACTTCCCATGGGGAGAAGGCATGGCACAGAGTCATGGTTCATTGAGATACTTATCTCACTGAGCAGAAGATAGGCAAATACTTTTATAGAGGACCACTGGTGGTATGATAGGGTGATCATCTGACTGTGGAAAGTTCCATTTTTGGGGGAGGACTGTCCCCCACTGGTGGTGGTTGGGAGAAATTCAATGAGAGGCAGCTCTGATCTCTCCAGTCATTACTGTCCCCCTCAGGCCACAAAGGCAACAGCTACACCCAATGGGCCCATCTCTCCTGTTTCAAGGTGTGTCTCAAGGATAAGACATATGTCAGCTGTCCAGGTCAAACTTCATTAGTACTACCCCATTATATTCCCCATAAAATGTAAGCTCCTTGAGCAGGGAGTGTTTTTGTTTCTCCTTTTGCTGTTTCAGGTTTCTATATCTCTGGCATCTAGGACCCTGCTTTTTATTCATAAGTAGGTACTTAATTTTGTTGACAATAAGTGAACATTAATTAATTAGGCATAATACAGTACCAGCAGACTTCTGCATTAGTTTTTAGTGCCTCTCTTCTTGCAGTCTCTGTCTCTTCTGTTTCTTTGTCTCCATCTCTGTCTCTCTCTGGGTGTCTCTGTTTCTCTGTCTGTCATCTCTCTCCTACACACACACACACAGAAATACAAATACAAACAAATACATATTATTTTCCTATGATTTCCCAGTGAGAAAAGTCATTCTTCCCAGCCAAATTGGTAATCATAAGGTAATTTAAAGTCTTAAAGAGTTGCTTTGGGCAATAAAAAGTTAAGGACCATTTCCATAACAAAGCCAGTTTAGGTCAGAAGCAGGACTTGAGTACAAGTCTTTCCAGTTCTCAGATGGCCTCTCTCCACAACACACCAGGCTTCCTCATTATCTACTTTGAAGATGAAATAGAACTAGACTTGTGATTTCATTGATATAAGAAGCTGCTGATGACGAAACTTACTTTATCAATACACATATTCTTAGATTTGCCTGGAGAACTGAGATGTTAATTGTGAGAACTGGGTAGTTGTCTCCTCTCAATGTAGATATAACAGTCAGTCATACTCCCCCTGACCTGTTTGTAGGACAAATGTCTCGGATCCCCTCCTCCCTCTCAGGTTAGCAAGGTCACACGGTTCAAGGAGCCCTGGTCTCAATTAGGTCCTCTCTAGAATTCTGTCCATATAAGGAAGTATAAGGTCCACTCCTGAGTTATGCCCATACAAGGAAGAGGGGTGGGAATACTGCCTTCCGATTAGCTAGTTTTTGCTCGTAGATTGTAACCCCCGACCAGTGATGAAAAAGGGGAAGGTCCATTCGCAATAGGGACTAGGGTATAAAACAGGGCCTGCGAATCCCCTTTCTGGACACCCACTAGCTGCACACTAGGGTGCCTCCTTCTCATGAGAAGAAAATAAAGCCTTTGTTACCTTGCTGCTGAGTTCCTGAGAATTATTGAGAAGAGGATGGATTTTTCCCTCACATAATTGACTTGCTAGAATCTCATCATCCAAAACATATCTGAGGATGGACTTGAACTCAGATCTTCCTGATGCTTATATGGATTCTCTACACACTATGTTGCCTTTCCTCTTCTAGTTATATTATTTAAATATTATTATTTCTAAAAAATAGGCTGAAAAGCAGCTAGGTTGTACAATGATTAGGATATTGGACTTGGAGTCAGCAAGACCATCAAATCCTTCTTCAGAAACTTACTAGCTATGTGACTCTATGCCTGTCACTTAATTTTTCTCAATCTCAGGTTCCTCAACTGTGAAGTGGGCACAATAATAACACTTACCTCAAAGAGGTAGTGAGTTTCAAGTGAAATAACATGTAAAAAGCTCTTCAAATTTTAAGGGGCAATATAAAAAAAAGAGGTCGGAAAAAATAAATACTCTCTTCAATATTTTTTGTTCATAGAACATATGTGTAAAATTTAATCTAGTCCAAGGAAGGGAACTCTCTGCCTTACTTACTCTTAGGCATTAGATTCTTATTGTTCTCTGCATCTCCAATATAAACCAAATACTTTGGAATCAGAAAATGTCTGAATCTCAAGAGGGGACAGAATCTCAGAATCCATATAGTTCAATTTGGATGGGAGTATTAATTCCTTCTTCAAGTTCTCTGACAAGTGATCCTCTAGTTTCTTCTGGAAAAACTTCTTCCACAGTATAGAGGAAATCCCTTCCTCCTGAGGCAGCCCACTTCCCTTTTGAAAAGCTGAAATTGACTTTGCAGCTCCGGACCATTGCTCCCACTTCTGACTTACTATGTCAAACAGAACAAGTTGACTTTTGTGTAAATTGAAGTACTCAATATTGAAAGAGACCACACAGTCCTTTGCAACCTACTTCTAATTCCACAGCCACAGGTGGTTTAGGAAATCCCTTTCAGACTAAAGTCTACTTAAAGACAAGAATAGTTAAAGTGTTCTGAACAGTACTTAATGAGCTTTTCAAAGGGAAACTGAAATTTACTCTCAATTCCTCAGCTCTTATGGACAATGGGGTGTGAGTATGTGAAAGAAGGTGTTTTTTTTTTTAACTTCTAACATCATACCACAATAATGAAATACTCTACATTAAACTGTTTTCTTTTTCCTGTTCTTCTGAGTATCCTGGCATTTCTCTTATTCAACATTCTGTTTTCAATCTTTGTATATGTGTATGATTTTTACACTTTCTTTTCAGACCTATTCCTCTCTTAGTAATATCATCTCACATTTGCATAGCATTTCCCTCATGTCCTCCTTAGTTTGAAGCAAGTATTATTAACCAGACTGTTTTCTTTGGTGAAAAGGGAATTGATCTGTATAATTGGGATCTCCAAGTAACCAAACTTCCTCCTCCATTGGAAATCCCTTTGCTACAACTGCCTTTCTTTAAAAAAAAAATAAAAGTATTTTATTATTTTCCAGTTACAAGCAAGGATAGTTTTCAACATTTGTTTTCATAGGATTTGTAGTTCCGAATTTAATTCCCTCCTTTCCCCCCCTTTCCTTCCTCCTCTCCAGGATGGAAAGCAATCTGGTATAGTTTATATGTGTACAATCACATTAAACATTTCTGCATCACTCATATTGTGAAAGAAGAATCAGGGCACAAGGAAAAACCTCACAAAAGAAGGGAAAAAGTGGTCTAAAAGTAGAAACAGTATGGTTCACACTACATTCATAATTCACAGTTCTTTTTTTATGAATCTTGACAACATTTTCTATCATGAGATTTTTGAAATTGTTTTGGATCATTGCATTGCTGAGAAGAGCCAAATCTATCATAATTGTGCATCACACAATGTTGCTGTTACTCTCTACAATGTTCTCCTGGTTCTGCTCCTCTCAGTCAGCATCAGTTCATGTAAGTCCTTCCAGGTTTCTCTGGAATCCTCCTGCTCATGGGTTCTTACAGCACAATGGTATTCTATTATATTCATATGCCACAACTTGTTAAACCATTCCCCAATTGATTAGCATTCCCTCGATTTCCAATTCTTTTCTAACACAAAGAGAGCTGCTATGAATATTTTTGTACATGTGGGTCTTTTTCCCTTCTCTATGATATCTTTGGGATACAGACCTAGGTGTGGTACGACTGGGTCAAAGAGTATGAACAGTCCTATAGACCTTTGGGCATAGTTCCAAATTGCTCTCTAGAATGGTTGGATCAGTTCACAGCTCCACTAACAATGCATTAGTGTTCCAATTTTTCCACAGCTTCTCCAACATTTATTATTTTCCTTTTTTGTCATATTAGCCAATTTGATAGGTATGAGATGGTACCTCAGAATTGTTTTAATTTGCATTACTCTAATAGTTATTTAGAGCATTTTTTCATGTGGCAAAAGATAGCTTTGACTTCATCAGAAAAATGACTTTATTTTGGTATATGGTAAAGGATGTTGGTCTATGTATGCCTAGTTTCTGTCATACTATCTTCCAGTTTTCCCAGCAGTTTTTGCCAAATATTGAGGTCCTATACCAGAAATTGAAATCTTTGGGTTTATCAAACAGTAGTTTACCATAGACATTTACTACTGCATCTCCTCTGCCTAATATATTCCATTGACCCACCCACTCTTTTACTTAGCTGGTACCATATCACTTTGTTGACTGCCACTTCAGATTTGGTATAGCTAGCCCACCTTGCTGTGCATTTTTTTTCATTAGTTCTCTTGATATTCTTGACTTTTCGTTCTTCCAGATGAATTTTGTTATTATTTTTTCTAACGCTATGAAATAAATTTTAGGTAGGCTGATTGGTATGGCACTGAATAAGTATATTCATTTAGGCAGAATTGTCATTTTTCTTATATTAACTCAGCCTACATAGAGTTCCTGGCTATGTCTTGGCAGGTGGACTCCCAAGTATTTTATATTGGATACCATTACTTTAAATGTTTGGTAGAATTCATTTATAAACGCATCTGGCCCTGGAGATTTTTCCTTAGGGAGTTCATTGATGGCTTGTTCAATTTCTTTTTCTAAAATGGGCCTATTTAAGGATTTTATTTCCCCTTCAGTTAACGTGGGCAATTTGTATTTTTTAAATATTTATCCATTTCATTTAGATTGTCAAATTTATTGACATATAGTTCACCACATAAAGTGGTGAATTCACCCCTTTCATTTTTGATACTTTTAATTTGTTTTTCTTTTTTTTAAATCAAATTAACCAAGGTTTATCTGTTTTATTGATTTTTTTCAGAAAACCAGCTCTTAGTTTTGTTGAATAATTCTATAGTTTTCTTGCTTTCAATTTTATTAATTTATCATTTGATTTTCAGGATTTCTGATTTAGTATTTATTTGGGGATTTTAAGTTATTGATTGTTTCTATGATTTGTTGTTTGACCTACTCATTCTTTAGGATCAGATTATTTAGTTTCCAATTAATTTTCAGTCTACCTTACCATGGCTCTTTATTACATGTAATTTTTATTGCATCATGATCTGAGAAGGATGCATGTACTATTTCTGCCTTTCTACACTTTACTATGAGGTTTTTGTGCCCTAATTCATGGTCAATTTTTTAGTATGTGCCATGTACTGCGGAGAAATAGGTAAACTCCTTTCTCTCCCCATTCAATTTTCTCCAGACATCTAATATATCTAACTTTTCTAACATTCTATTCACCTCTTGACTTCTTTCTTAATTTATTTTGTGGCTATATTTATATAATCCAGAGAGTGGAATGTTCAGATCCCATACTAGTAAAGTTTTGCTCTCTATTTCCTCTTATAACTCATTTAAATTCTCCTCTAAGAATTTGGATGCTATAGCACTTGGTACATCCATGTTTAGTATTGATATTACTTCATTTTCTATCATAGTTTTTAGCAAGATGTAGTTTCCTTCCTTATCTCTTTTGATTAGATCTATTTTTGCCTTTGCTTTGTGTGAGAACTAGAGTGCCACAACCCTGCTGAGAAAGACATTGTGAGAACCAGGCAGCTCCACCCTGAGGAAAAAGTATGTGACTAGTGTCTGAACCATTACATGCCTGTAAGACATGTCAATCACTGCTACCAGACAATTAGCTTGGAGCTGTGTATGTAGGAACCACATCTGGGCAGTCCCATAGGGAGCTTCTGCACAAGAGAATGGGGGATTGGTCCCTTTCCATTGGGGGTCATGAGAGGAGCAGTTGCAGGTGCAGGGAAAGAGAGTCTTTTCTTTCTTTCTCCATGTGTTCTCTTTACTAACCCCTAATATACTTTAATAAATAATTAATGCCCAAAGATTGGTGCTATACATTTCTAATTTAAGGCAAATACTCATTAGATTTTTATCCATCACAGTTAGATTTTTAAGCTTCACAATTATCTGAGATAAGGATTGCTACCCCTGCTTTTTTTACTTCAGCTGAAGCATAATATATTTTGCTCCAGCATTTTACCTTTACTCTGTGTGTATCTCTCTGCTTCAAATGTGTTTCTTGTAAACAACATATTGTAGGATTATTATTTTTAATCCACTCGGTTATTTGCTTCCATTTTATTAGAGAATTCATCCTATTCATATTCACAGTTAAGATTAATAACTGTTTATTTCCCTCCATCCCCTTCTTTCCCTTCTTTCACCCTATTCCTCATGACCAGTGTTTTACTTCTGACCACTGGCTCCCTCAATCTGCCCTCTCTTTTATCAGCCACCCTTCCTTTTCCTTCCCCTTTTTTCCCCTGCTTCTGCCATCCTTTCTATCAATACCACCCTTTTCCCCTTCCCCTTTTGTTTCCTTAAAGAGTAAGATAAGTTTCTTTATACAAATGGGAGTATATGTTATTCCCTCCCAGAAAAAAATCTGATGAGAGTAAGGTTGAAACAATGCTCACCCCTCCCTTCTTTCCCTCTACTGTAATGGGTTCTTATTGTGCCTCTTCATATGATGTAATTAACCCCATTCTACCTCCCCCTTTCTCTCTTCCCTCTAGACTCCTTTTATTCTGCCCCTTAAGTTTCTTTCTATCATCACATCAAAGTCAATTTAATAACAATAACTAAATAGAGATAAAGATCCCAAGAGCTAACAGTATTATCCTCCCTCATAGGGATGTAAACAGTTTAACCTCATTGAAAAACCTTCTTGCTCCCCACCCCACCTTGTTTACCTCTTTATACTTCTCTTGAGTCTTGTATTTGTAGATCAAATTTTCTGTTCAGTTCTTGCCTTTTTTGTCAGGAAACCTTGGCCATTTGGCCATTTTTTCTCTCCCATTTGGCCAAATTTTTTTTCTCTCATTTGGCCAATTGTATTTTCTAAGAAATTGTTTTCTTCAGTCAACTTTTGTGCTTCTTTTTGCAGTGTAACTCATTTCTCTCATTTCTTTTCCCATTTTTTCTTCTACCGCTCTCATTTGGTTTTTAAAAGCCTTTTTGATCTCTTCAAAGAAGGCTTTTTGGTCTTGAGATAAGATCATCTTCCCACTTGAGTCTTCACTTGTAGGCATTTTAACAAACACATCTGAGTTTGAATTTTGGTCTTCTCTTTCACCATAGAACTTGTCAATGCTAAAGGTCCTTTTTTGTTTCTTACTCATATTGTAGCCTATTTTTAAACTTATAAAAATGAAGTCAACTCCTGGGGCACAGAAATCACTGTTGCAAGCTTCTTACCACTCTCAGCTGCCCCAGTCTCAGGAATTTTGAGCTGCTGCTGTGTCAAGTTGCTGGTGAGGTGGCTAAGCTGCCCTCTCCTTTTACCCAGGTGAGAGAGATCTATGCTCAAGTGTTCTAAATTATCTCAAGTAGAAGGATTGTGTCTCTCTGTCTTTTTGTAGGTTCTGTAGTTCCAGAATCTGTTTAGAGACTTGATTTTTTGAGGGAAACATGGGAAAGCTCAGGCAGCTTCCTGCCTTTTCTCTGCCATCTTCTACAACTGCCTTTCATGATACAAATGAGGAAACTAAGATTCCACAAAAGATGATGATTTATTCAGTCATATGGAACTAGACTTTAAGCCTAATTCTTTTGACTACAATTCCAAGGCTCTGTATTATACATCTATGTCTCTCCCATCTATCAGTCTCTATGGCCTTCCCTTTTTCTTCCCTTTCTATTCTACTTTTTTCCTAAAGTAAGCATGATCTACAACCATTATACTTTGGGGTCATAAATCTGACACCACAAATGTTTGAGGAGAAAAGATGAAAGTTTTATTAAACTTTTCTGCAATAGCAATCATGTTAAATGTATCTGCATAGGCAGAATGCAAGAGACTATTATTATGGGATTGGGGAAGTGGGTTTTTTATCTAAGGACTTTCCATGTGGCTCCAGACTGTCTCATGGTTATCAGAAAGGCATACAATTAAAATATTCCATATTTTGGAGAGAAGTTAAAACATTTTTTCATAAAAAATTTGGATGTTACAACACTTTTAGGGCTATAAAAGGTGATAGGACAATGAGGTAAATAAGAACCAGGGACAAGATGGAGGGGCTTTACAGAATGAATTAATTTTGGTTACTTTGCTACCTGTATTTATCAATGGTTTATTGAGTTCACCTGCAATGGAGCCCACTTGTACTGGTTGAGAATACCTCAAGGAACAAAAGGACATAGCTTACATAGGTTTCAATTTAGACAGGAGGTAAATATGGATATGGCATACTTCAGGATTGGACAGAACTTTTAGCTAAGGCTTGTAACAGGAAAGGTTTTTCTTCAGATTAGCGCTCTCTTTTTACCACACCCTAAAATTAGGACTGCCCTTGCTATTTCAGGAGAAAGGAAGGTAGCATATGGGGTGGGGGTGGGGGTGGTCAATACAAACAGTGTCAGAAACAAGATCTGTAACTACAAAAAAAAAATGGAGGTTTTTTTTTTATTTTTTAAATACATGTGTATACACACGTATGCATGTATATATGGATATATCCACATGACTATATAGACAGTCATATGCGTATATCTAGAGAGCCATATTTGTGTATACATACAACACACACATATATATACCAATACACACATATATAGCCAAGCAAATTAAATAGAAATACATGCATATTTGTCTATACATGTACATATATGTATATGTGTGTATGTATGAAAATTAATCCTAAAAGACTTATTATAGCTACCTATTCTTAAACTTGTTTGAATAGTATATTTTGCTGCATGTATACATGTACCTATATATGTACATATACATGTATGCCTGCATGTGTGTATAAAGACACGTATCTTTGTGTGTATGTATATGTGCTAGTTCAGTTGTTTTTCAGTCATGTCTAACACTTCATGACCCAACTTGGGGTTTTCATTGCAAAGATAGTAGAGCTATTTTCCATTTCCTTTCACTTCATTTTACAGAAGATGACATGGAGACAAACAGGGTTAAGTGACTTGCCCAGGGTCACACAACTAGTAATTGTCACATGTCTGAGGCCAGGTTTGAACTCAGTTCCTCCTGAATCCAGGGCCGGTGATCTATCCACTGTGCCACCTAGCTGCCCCCAAAATAAGCCTTCTTAATTCCAAATCCAACATTCTTTCTGCTGTGTCACCTACCTACTGTGTATGGGTACATGTACATGTGTACACTTATACATTTATCTACTAAAAGTCTGCATCCACACAAACTGTTAAGCTCAGCATGTTTTCTTCATATATCTATATAAAAATACATTATTTTTTCCTTATATGTGGACTTCA